>NC_139830.1:714878-792378 GCF_963691815.1 Echiichthys vipera | reverse complement strand
CACCGTGTCCACTCAGACGGCGTCCCTGCACACGTCCACCAAACGTGACGCCAACAGCACAACGTGTTCACGGGAGACGACGTGTTTTGAAATGACAACGTTTGAGCAAAGTTTGAGGGCCGACTGTAGAAAAACCAGAGGATTCATTGAACTTTGATCCTTTTGCTGTTTTTTCAGGGACTCCCCGGACACGAAGGACCCGTCGGCCGACCGGGACTCCCAGGATGCAACGGGACAAAGGTAGAGCGATTCGTTTCCCCCCTAAAGTCCAGTTACTGTGTCACCGAGGTCGACGGGAACACGCGCATCTGCAGAAACACGTTTGGCTCATTAGAAGCACGTGAGCGGAGGAAGTTCAGACCAAAGATTCACGACGAGACAAAACGTTTCAGATCGTTGCAGCTGCTCAGATCGGAGACTCAACGAGAGAGAGAGACAGAGACAGAGAGAGAGAGGGGGGGGGGGGGTTGAGGGAGCTAGAGAATAGATGTGGAGAGGGAGCGCCGTCATCGAGAGCAAAGCTGCCTCTCGTCTCCTCTCGTCTCCTCTCGTCTCCTCTCGTCTCCTCTCGTCTCCTCTCGTCTCCTCTCCTCTCGTCTCCTCTCGTCTCGTCTCGTCTCCTCTCGTCTCGTCTCCTCTCGTCTCGTCTCCTCTCGTCTCCTCTCCTCTCGTCTCCTCTCGTCTCCTCTCCTCTCGTCTCCTCTCCTCTCGTCTTCTCTCGTCTCGTCTCGTCTCCTCTCCTCTCGTCTCCTCTCGTCTCCTCTCGTCTCCTCCTCTCGTCTCCTCTCGTCTCCTCTCGTCTCCTCTCCTCTCGTCTCCTCTCCTCTCGTCTCGTCTCCTCTCGTCTCGTCTCCTCCTCTCGTCTCCTCTCGTCTCGTCTCGTCTCCTCTCCTCTCCTCTCCTCTCGTCTCGTCTCGTCTCGTCTCGTCTCCTCTCGTCTCGTCTCCTCTCGTCTCCTCTCGTCTCCTCTCGTCTCTTGTCTCCTCTCGTCTCCTCTCGTCTCCTCTCGTCTCGTCTCCTCTCGTCTCCTCTCGTCTCCTCTCGTCTCTTGTCTCCTCTCGTCTCCTCTCGTCTCCTCTCCTCTCGTCTCCTCTCGTCTCCTCTCGTCTCTTGTCTCCTCTCGTCTCATCTCGTCTCCTCTCGTCTCCTCTCGTCTCCTCTCGTCTCGTCTCCTCTCGTCTCCTCTCCCCTCGTCTCCTCTCCTCTCGTCTCTTGTCTCCTCTCGTCTCCTCTCCTCTCTTCTCGTCTCCTCTCGTCTCCTCTCGTCTCCTCTCGTCTCCTCTCGTCTCTTGTCTCCTCTCGTCTCCTCTCCTCTCTTCTCGTCTCCTCTCATCTCCTCTCCTCTCCTCTCCTCTCGTCTCCTCTCGTCTCGTCTCCTCTCGTCTCCTCTCGTCTCCTCTCGTCTCCTCTTGTCTCTTCTCGTCTCGTCTCCTCTTTTCTCGTCTCGTCTCTTCTCGTCTCGTCTCCTCTCGTCTCCTCTCGTCTCGGTCGCTGCACATTGACAGCAGTTGCACGTCTTTGGTCTGAACTGGACTTTAGAGACGGTCAGGTGAGCTTACAGAGATCGGATCAGGTGAAACACGACAACAGGACGATCAGGGAACACGAGGGAGTCTTCACCTTTGACCCCTGAGGTTCTAGATGACTCACAAATCCACCGACTGACGCATTTATTGGTGTCTTCCAGGGGGATGTCGGTTACCCAGGGTTCCCTGGGGTTCCAGGACCCGCGGGCCTTCAGGTGAGTCCTGCTAATACTTCCTGTTCTCCTGAACATCACTTTAATCTCTGCAGGCTGAAGCTAAGCTATGCTAACTAGCTCCGAGGAGCAAAAAGCTAACGGCGCTCATGTGTTTCAGGGTCGAGCAGGACTGCGAGGGGCAAAGGTAACACCGGAACGTTTCAACACATCTTAGATGGAAACAGGTGATGATGAGCTTCGTGTGTTTCTGACGCTTCGTCTCCGGTTTCAGGGACACACGTTTGTCTTTCCCGTCACCCCGGAGATCAAAGGAGCGGCAGGACCGCGAGGACGAGACGGAGAAAACGTCAGTCCCTGTCACACTCAAACGTCAAGACAAACGTTTCCTCAGTCTGTCACCATTTAAACAATTAATGGCCGAAGCGTTCGTCCGTCTGATGTCTTGGTTTCTGATTGGCTGTTTGTGTTGTAGGGGCTGAGTGGAGATCCAGGAGAACCGGGTCTGCCAGGACGACCAGGACCCGGCGGACTTCCTGTACACCTCACACCTTAAACTGTCAAACTTTATTTAAACGTTTACGGATCAAAGGCTGAACCCGCTCACATCAGCTGTTCTTGTTTGTTGTCTTTTCAATTCAGGGTCGTCCGGGGTTACCGGGGTTACCGGGAGAGAAGGTTAGCGTGCTAACGGGCCGAAGCGATCTGGTTCTGCTGCCCAATCATCATCTTCATCATCACACTTCTGCTCAAACTAATGTTGTTTTAAACCATTTTACACCAAACTAAGGCTAAAAAACATCAAACACTGACCTCAAAACAACAACTTCCTGACAAACACGTGTTTTATACTTTTACGTGTTTAACCACAGAACCTCAAACGTCCCTTTTTGTCTTTTTAGCTCAAGTTAAAATCTGGTTCCTACAAAAAAGAGCTTGTTTTGGACGTTGGGGGCTCTGTCAGTAACACCTACAGGATTTATAAATGATGTCAGTAACGTGACTAACGTCCACCGGATGTTTGATGCCTGATGTCCTGTTTGGTCCTCCTGTGTCTCTGTTCCAGGGTCAGGAGGGTCCCAGTCCGGTGATACCAGGCGCCCGCGGAGAGAGGGTGAGCACTGGCTCCATTATTAGAAACACTGCAGTGACGTAAGCTCTCGTTTATTCTCTTTGACGAGTCAAAGTTCTGGTTCCACCGTCACTAAGGGCGCCCTCCCACTGTTCCTCCGCGCCGTGCCCCAGCACGTGTCACGGCTAAAGTCTGGTTCCTTTGACCAGTGTGAGTGCAACCGTACCACGTCTAGGAGCGGCACGCTTGCCGTCCACGGCCCGTTTGGGAGAGGTGGGCTTTAGTAAAGCACGTTTGCACGTGTACGAGCACGAGCGTGCGCACGTGTACGAGCACGAGGCCTACGGCGGTTCTGAGGTCATTTCCTGTGCGCCTGTTGGGACGTAGAAAAAAGAAGGAGGGACCATGCGCGGACATTTCAAACAATGGCGGTGAAAGGTTCACGTTGGTGTGATGCGGAGGTGGAGTGTTTACTGCAGATTTGGTCGATGAAAAGATTCAAAAACAGTCGACAAGACGCACAAAAACTCCGAGGTCTACGGAAAGATCTGGAAACAAAGCCACGCATCGCCATGACGTCATCAATGCGTGTGACGTGTTGCGGCGTGATGACGTCATCAATGCGTGTGACATGTTGCGGCGTGATGACGTCATCATCAGCTGTGTTTCTTTGTCAGGGGGATCGTGGACCCCCGGGGATCCCTGGACCGAAAGGAATCAAACTGTACGCTGAAGGACCCAAAGAACTGAAGGTCTGTCTGTCTGTCTGTCTTTACATCTGTCTGTCTTTACGTCTGTCTGTCTGTCTTTACATCTTTCTGTCTGTCTGTCTTTACATCTGTCTGTCTGTCTTTAGATCCGTCTGTCTGTCTTTACATCTGTCTGTCTGTCTTTACATCTGTCTGTCTGTCTTTACACCTGTCTGTCTGTCTGTCTTTACATCTGTCTGTCTGTCTTTACATCTGTCTGTCTGTCTTTACATCTGTCTGTCTTTACGTCTGTCTGTCTGTCTTTACATCTGTCTGTCTGTCTTTACATCTGTCTGTCTTTACATGTGTCTGTCTGTCTTTACATCTGTCTGTCTTTACATCTGTCTGTCTGTCTGTCTTTACATCTGTCTGTCTGTCTTTACACCTGTCTGTCTGTCTTTACATCTGTCCGTCTGTCTTTACATCTGTCTGTCTTTACATCTGTCTGTCTTTACATCGGTCCGTCTGTCTGTACGTCTGTCTGTCTGTCTTTACGTCTGTCTGTCTGTCTTTACATCTGTCCGTCTGTCTTTACATCTGTCTGTCTTTACATCTGTCTGTCTTTACATCTGTCTGTCTGTCTTTACATGTGTCTGTCTTTCTCCCTGATGTGTGTTTCTTGTGTTTCAGGGGGAACCGGGTGAAGTGGGATTGAAAGGTTGTCGTGGACTTCCTGTAAGTTAAAACTCACCTCAGTAATCCTGGTTTTCTCATGATCAGAGTCAGACTGATGCGTGTCTTCTGTGACAGGGTTTGCCGGGGACACTGGGCGTCAAAGGAGACAAGGGGGGCCGAGGGGATCCGGGCTCGCTGGTAAGAAAGAGAGAGAACCGAGTGAGAACCGGACTACAAGAGAAACCACAATGTCACCATACATGAACCTGTGTGACCCTGGTCTAACGTGTGTTTCAGGGTAAACCGGGGAAAGATGGAGTCCTTGGAGAGCTGGGGGAACAGGTAACATGCTAAGCTAACAGCTAGCTAAACAAACCATGAGTGTGTTGTACAGACTGATCCCTGACTCTGGGCTGTGTCTGCAGGGAGACTCGGGGGACCGCGGGTACCTCGGCCCTCCAGGTATTGAAGGAGCCACGGTGAGTTCTGTTCGAGGCGCAGGAAGTAACATCGCAGTCGTGCACGCAGTCCTGAGTCTTTACGATGTTTCTGTTTTCAGGGAGAGAAAGGAGATCGCGGTTTTCCAGGTCTTCCAGGAGAGGTCAGTGGCTCGTTATTATGAGGCTAACACTAGCTTCTGTTCTGATGCTAAATGAAGCTAACACTAGCTTCTGTCCTGATGCTAAATGAAGCTAACACTAGCTTCTGTCCTGGTGCTAAATGAAGCAAACACTAGCTTCTGTCCTAATGCTAAATGAAGCCAACACTAGCTTCTGTCCTGATGCTAAATGAGGCTAACACTAGCTTCTGTCCTGGTGCTAAATGAAGCAAACACTAGCTTCTGTCCTGATGCTAAATGAAGCCAACACTAGCTTCTGTCCTGATGCTAAATGAAGCAAACACTAGCTTCTGTCCTGATGCTAAATGAAGCTAACACTAGCTTCTGTCCTGATGCTAAATGAGGCTAACACTAGCTTCTGTCCTGATGCTAAATGAAGCTAACACTAGCTTCTGTCCTGATGCTAAAATAAGTTAACGCTAACTTATGTACGTAAAAATACTTAAATACGCGTGTGTGTGTGTGTGTGTGTGTGTGTGTGTGTGTGTGTGTGTGTGTGTGTGTGTGTGTGTGTGTGTGTGTGTTGTCAGACCGTCTGGAGGCAGATCTACCTGAAGGGTCGGGTCGGTGTCCCCGGGCCCCGGGGCCCCCCAGGAGTCCAAGGAAAACAAGGTGATAAAGAAATAAAGAATTAAAACTCAAATCTAAATAAATTTATCCTAAAGTTTCAGCGTTAAAGAACAAAAGTCACAGAAACGCGTTTAACACGATCAGGAAGTGTCCTGAGACGCTGACGTTCTTCTTCTGTGGTTTCTTTCAGGCCTGGTTGGGTTCCCCGGCCTTCAGGGCGACTCAGGTAACCTCCGCTCACGCCGCCGCGGACGCTGGTGTTTCACGTGTTCAGGCACAAACGCTGAAAATACATCTACACAACATTGATGGGCTTTTATTGTGAAGGACTGAAGTTTGGACAACATTGACATTGCTTTTATTGTGAAGGACTGAAGTTTGGACAACATTGATGGAAGGATTGTTCCTGGTGTCAAAACACGTCGTCGTCTAAAGGAAGAGTGCGACAGACTTTCCTTCACAATAAAAGCCCATCAATGTTGTCCAAACATCCAGGACCAAACGTCAGTCCTTCACAATAAAAGTCCACCAATGTTGTCCAAACATCCAGGACCAAACGTCAGTCCTTCACAATAAAAGCCCACCAATGTTGTCCAAACATCCAGGACCAAACGTCAGTCCTTCACAATAAGAGCCCATGCTGATCTGGACGCCTGTTGTTTCCAAACGCCTCTGTGATCGTTTGTTAACATGCTAAACTGAAAAATGCTCCTCTGACCCCCCAGGTGTGGCTCCCACCGGTCCACCAGGCCCTCAGGGGCCGCCCGGCTCTACCGGACCCAAAGGAGATCCTGGAGAACCGGGCCCCCTCATCGTCGGCCCCCCGGGACAGACTGGAGTCCCAGGAGGTCCTGGGGTTGAAGGGGAACCAGGAGAACCAGGAATACCAGGTGATGGAGGGGTTTCAGTCCGGGTCCTGGAGGCTCCTGGAGGCTCCTGGAGGCACCTGGAGGCTCCTGTGCATCGCCTCCGGTCCTCGAACTTACGACACGTTTTCTGTTCAAGGTCGAAATGTTGTAGAAATCGTAAAAAACTTCTGCGGTTTAGAAACGACTCGTCAGAAAGTCTTAAAGTTGCTTTAGTGTTTCACATTGTTTAGCCTAGCTAAGCACAGTTTGGTCACATTGATTAGCCTAGCTAAGCACAGTTTGGTCACATTGTTTAGCCTAGCTTAGCATAGTTTGGTCACATTGATTAGCCTAGCTTAGCACAGTTTGGTCACATTGATTAGCCTAGCTTAGCACAGTTTGGTCACATTGTTTAGCCCAGCTTAGCACAGTTTGGTCACATTGATTAGCCTAGCTTAGCACAGTTTGGTCACATTGATTAGCCTAGCTTAGCACAGTTTGGTCACATTGTTTAGCCTAGCTTAGCACAGTTTGGTCACATTGATTAGCCTAGCTTAGCACAAACAACAACTCGTCCGTCTGATTCCATTTTTGTCTCGTTTTGTCAGATTTGCTGCCGGGAGACGTTGGACTTCCAGGAGCTAAAGGTCTGAAAGGCCCCGTTGGGTTTCCTGGAGTCAGAGGAGAAGAAGGACTCACGGGTGAGTTTAGACCACTAAAGGAGACCGTTAAGTTCAGACACTGAAGGTCTGAGGGAGCCCAGTGCAGTGAGATGCTGCTCTTCATAAACGGTTGCCTGTTGTTTTGCTTGTTGTCCCTCAGGTGAGAAGGGGGAGGTGTGTTTGGTCTGTCCCATCATCTCTGGACCCCCGGGACCCCCAGGTAAACCAGGAGAGCCAGGTGAACCCGGTGTGACAGGTAAGAGCCGCACCCGACTGTGAACGTTTAACATCCTTTCAGAACGATCACACTTCAGACCATGCGACCATCAGGATCTGATCCAACATCAGATCCAGCGTGACACTCACCCGTCTGTCTCTGGGATGTGTCTCGTTCCCAGGATCAGGCGGTGTTCCAGGTCCCAAAGGTCACACGGGGGTCAAAGGGGTCGGAGGAGCACCCGGTCCACAGGTGAGCTCTCGCTGTGTTGCTCATGTTACGGAAAGCACTGACGCTTGTGTCGTTGTAGTCCAAACCCTGTCCTGCCCCCCCGATCTGGACCAGGGCAGTACTTTGGTTCGAGTCCTACGTCACAAAGCAATCTGACGTCTCACGTAACGCCCTTTCAAAATAAGAGTCCCGGGTCCAAACAAAACAGAACCAACGTCCGAACATGAGAACGATCAGGATCAGCTCACACGTTTACTCCGTCACACGTCACCAAACTGATCTGAGAGGGAAACAGATCAGGGATCAGGGGTCAGGGGGGTTTGGTGGACCGCCGTCTTCAACTCAACCAATCCTCCAGGACCGGGATCGAACCTGTGTTGCGTTGACAGTGCTGCGTCTTCACTGTCCAATCAGAAAGAGCCTGGAGTGAACCGACACAGAGAGCCGTCTGATTGGACGGTGTTGTGTGTGTGTTACGATGCCTCATTGTGTCTCTCTGTCTGTTGTTCTGTGTTCAGGGCCCCTTTGGTCTTCCCGGTCTCCCGGGGGCCCCAGGGTCCATCGGCGACCCTGGGATCATGCAGAGGGTCGGGCAGAAGGGTGAGGTCGGGGACCGGGGGGAGTCGGGACCGGCAGGTTTTGAGGGGAGCGACGGATCTCCGGGATCTTCAGGACCCAAAGGTGGTCTGGGTCAGAAAGGAAACCCTGTGAGTATCGGACACATCACCCACAGAGACCACCTGACCGGTCCAGACCGCTCTGAGGGCCCGAATCCCAGAGAGAGACCCGGTCCATGTGGTCTGGACTGAGTCGGGTTTTTGTCCTGTGTCCTGAAGATCGTGTGTTTGATAGCGGACGTGTTCTGTAGATGACGGTCTGTCGTTTCTCTCTGATCCGGCCCTCAGGGGCCTCAGGGTCCAAAAGGTGAAAGAGGCCCGCTCGGGGAGACCGGTCTCAGAGGACTAACGGGACAGATGGGACCTCCTGGACCACCTGGAATTGGGGATCCAGGACCTCCAGGACCTAAAGGCAATATTGGAGTCCTGGGACAGCGAGGGGAACCTGGAAGACCGGGTAAGAGTGTTTCAGCCTCTCAGGAAGTCGCTGCTGACTGAACACAGAGTCAAGAGATGGTTTCACTTTCACCGTGAGGCGCCACGTGAGGCGCCACGTGTTACGGCGTGATGACGTATAGGCAGCAAGAAGCATTCTCCGAGGCCCAGGTAGTGTGAGTACAAACGGGCCTGGAGGGGGGACAAGGACCCTAAAGCACGGGGCACGGGACGGAGGAACAGTGGGAGGGCGCTCTTAGTATCATATGACTCTAGAGCAGGGGGGGGGGGCAGTTCTGGTCCTGCAGAGCCACTTTCCTGCATGTTTTAGGTTCCTCCCTAACCGAACACGCCTGAGTCTAACAATAATCAAACTGTGACGAGCTTCAGGTGTGTCAGAGCAGAGAGAACCTAAAACATGCAGGACAGTGGCCCCCCAGGACCGGAGCTGCCCCCCCCCCCCTGACCCAGACTATCAAAGGCTATTCAGGTAATTATGAGTTGGGGCCGGAGCATTAATGGACTAAACACTGCAGTGACACAGGAGCACATGTACTGTATTTATAAAGCGCCTTTCTCAGAACTCAAGGCGCCGTACAGCAGGGGGGTCAAACTCATCTTAGTCCAGGGGCCTCAACAGGGGCCCAGTTTGATCTCAGGTGGACCGGGCAAAGTCACAGCAGAACCACAAATAACCACAACCCACTCTGTCTTTATACAGAACATGATGAAGCCTCTTATGATCCTAAATATTATAAAATCTAGATTTTATTTGACGTTTAAAGTTTGGGTCCAAAACTGCTGCCGTGGTTCGGGCTGGAGTCGGGTTTGGACGGTGGTATCCTGCAGGGTCGGGCCTGATCTGGGGCCTGATCATAGCTCTGGCGTGCTTATTCTTGGTGTCTGCACCAAGAACGCCGTCACATGGTCGATGTTAGCGGACAGAAGGGGGCGGTTAGGGTTCGGCATGGAAACCACTCAGTTAGGAATTATATCAAAATTAATATTAAACACAAACCTGGTCCCTGACGTCATAAATACCTCTGAGGCAGGACTCACTGTGTGTGTGTGTTTGTGTGTTCAGGGGAAAAAGGTTCACCGGGTGAAGTCAGAACCTTTCCAGGAGACCCAGGACCCAAAGGAGACAAAGGATCCTCAGGAAACCCGGGACCTGAAGGTGAGACAGGTCCACCTGCTGTGTGACGTCGTTATCTTCGATTCTTTATTAAAATCTACAGTTTAAACAAAACACACCTGTCGTCTCTGCTGGTCTCAGGTGTGACCGGACTCCCAGGTGGTCCAGGATCTGTCGGTCCAAGGGGAGAAAGAGGCGATGAAGGGTTTTCCGTCCAGGGGCCTCCAGGGTTCCCGGGCGTCAAAGGTCCGGTTTAAAGACTGGTGTTGAATAAAACAATCATCTGAGGGTTTAAAGAAGACGAAAAATACAGAAATATATTATTTTTGTCTGGTTTAGGACTCAAGGGTCCTGCAGGAGCTCCAGGTCTACCAAGTTTTGGTATCAAGGGCCGGGCGGGGCCATCGGGCCCTCCAGGGATGCCGGGCCCCAAGGTAACGCGGATACAACCGTCATGTTTATCTTTGAATGCACCACACAGGCCCGGGAAGGGGACCCCAAACTTCCCTTTCCCGGGCCACATTAACCAGCTCTAACTGGGGGATCCTGAGGCGTTCCCAGGCCAGTGTGGAGATCTAATCTCTCCACCTGGTCCTGGGTCTTCCCCGAGGCCTCCTCCCAGCTGGACGTGCCTGGAACACCTCCCTAGGGAGGCGCCCAGGGTTCATCCTTACCAGATGATCCTGAACCACCTCAACTGGCTCCTTTCAACGCAAAGGAGCAGCGGCTCTACTCCGAGTTCCTCACGGATGCTGAACTTCTGTTGGGTTGTTGCTTTATAGTGGGACTTCCACACACACACACCTGTGTATTATATATTATAACTTTATTTTTATTTGTATAGCACCTTTAAAACATAGTGACAAAGTGTTTCACAGTAAAACAAAACTAATAATTCACTGATCAGTGTAAAAGTCGGGGTGAGTCGTGTGATACGGCGTCTGCCTGAGGATCTAAGGTCACGCTCCGGCTCGTAGGGGGTTAAAGGTCCAATGCAACGGGGAACGCAAAGTCCAAACCTACTTCCACCAACAACTGTCACTCTAACGACGGAGCACAAAGGGTTCCAGTGACATCATCATTGGCCTGTGAGAGGTTAAAGACCTGGATCTCACACCAGGTAGTTGGACCAGTCCCAGCCTGGTCCTGGTCCTGGTCCTGGTCTAGTCCCAGCCTGGTCCTGGTCCTGGTCCTGGTCCTGGTCTAGTCCCAGCCTGGTCCTGGTCCTGGTCCAGTACCAGCCTGGTCCTGATCCTGGTCAGATGCGTACATGAACTGATGAAGCCTCTTGGATCAGAGGTGAAACGTCTTCCTGACAAAGAACCAGGTCCAGTTGCTTTGGACTGAAGTTGCTTTGAGGAGAACGACGACCTGGACACATGAGAACATTCAGAGGCTGAAAAGATCTAAAACTTGCTCTGGATCCGGGTCACGAAGAGCCTTAAAAGTCATAAATAAAATCTTTAAATCGATCGTGCAGTGAGGGGAGAACCAGTGCGATGTGATCGACCCTCTTGGTTCTGGTTCAGAGTCTGGCAGCAGAGTTCTGAACGACCTGGAGTCGCCTCAGAGTTTTGGATCAAGGCGACGGGAGAAGAGAGTTTTACAACCATCGACACACGAGGAGACAAAAGTCCAGTTTCTGCATCTCTGACGTTTGAAATCCACTTTATCTTTGGGACATTCCAGAGACGGTGAGAGCTCAAGCGCACGACCTCCGTAAAGAGTCGTTCAAGTCAAAGACCGCTGTCGAACAAGTCACGAGGTTCCAACAGGCCTGAGATGTGACAGGCCTGAGATGTGACAGGCCTGAGATGTGACAGGCTGGAGATGTGACAGGCCTGAGATGTGACAGGCCTGAGATGTGACAGGCCTGAGATGTGACAGGCCTGAGATGTGACAGGCTGGAGATGTGACAGGCCTGAGATGTGACAGGCTGGAGATGTGACAGGCCTGAGATGTGACAGGCTGGAGGTGTGACGTGTGACCAGCAGAGGGCAGCATGTGTTCACTAACGTGCTGAGCTCCAGAGACAGGAAACAGTCTGATGGAGCTGCAGAAACTTTAATAAATGAACTTTATCCTACTGGTTCAGAACTCTGCTGCCAGACTCTGAACCAGAACCAAGAAGGTCGATCACATCACACCGGTTCTCCCCTCTTCGTGACCCGGATCCAGAGCAAGTTTTAGATCTTTTAAGTCTGTGAATGTTCTCATGTGTCCAGGTCGTCGTTCTCCTCAAAGCGGTTTCAGTCCAAAGCAACTGGACTTGGTTCTTTGTCAGGAAGACGTTTCACCTCTGATCCAAGAGGCTTCATCAGTTCATGTACGCATCTGACCAGGACCAGGACCAGGACCAGGACCAGGGCCAGGACCAGGCTGGGACAGGACCAGGACCAGGACCAGGCTGGGACTGGACCTGGACCTGGACCAGGGACCAGGACCAGGCTGGTACTGGACCAGGACCAGGACCAGGCTGGGACTGGACCTGGACCTGGACCAGGGACCAGGACCAGGCTGGTACTGGACCAGGACCAGGACCAGGCTGGTCAGATGCTCCAGTTGCTTTGAGGAGAACCAGGACCTGGACACACGAGAACATCCTAAATTAATACGTCTGCAGCTGTAAACACACCTGTTGATTGTGACGCCTCAGCGCGGTCAGATTAAACGCCGCGGGGGTAAGCGGTTGTTGAGCAGCCTTCGTTTTCACTCCGGGGTGATGTCTCTGCAGACTCGCGGCCATGCTCGATGTGTTTCCACTGTCACACTGTGCCACAGTGCCGACACACGTCACGGTTTTAAGGCCTAACCTCTTTCCTTCATCATTAAACGTGACAGTGAAGCCAAAAGTCTGCTTACGGGGATTTAAATGAGGCGGGGTGCTCAAGGTCCTCTGCTCGCCGTGACCACGCTGCTCTGAACTGGACTGGACAAGTTTGTTTTTCATAAATCAATCAGCAGATCACGTGTGTGCCGAACCGCGGATATTGAACGGGTCACGGATCAACGATGAGCCGTTGCCCCACTTGTGTGAATTTGCGGACTGTGCTCTCTGACGTGAAGCTGCGACTCAAACTGTCCCAATGATACGAACGCAGCACGCAAACACATCACACCACCTCGTTTCATGTTGGTCTCTGGTCACAGGGCGACGGCGGGGTCGGTTTCCCAGGTCAGCAGGGTCAGTCAGGCCCCCAGGGAGAAGATGGCTCTGTGGGGCCACAAGGAAATCCCGGACTCCAAGGATCAGATGGAGCTCCGGGACTTCCAGGACAAGACGGACCTCCCGGACCCAAAGGTGCCTCATTTTAGATCTGATGAACCGGAGGTTTGAAAACACTGAAAGTGAACTTTAGTGACCTGAAGTGTCCTTCTAGGTCGTAGTGGTCTGGATGGTCTACCTGGTCCAGTTGGTTCTGTTGGACTGTGTGTACCTGGAGCTCCTGGACCTGAAGGAGAGCAGGGACAAATGGGCGTCATCGGATTCACAGGTAACATCTCTACGAGCTGCTAACGGTAGAATTTGGGATAGGGGTCTTTTCATCTGATTCACAAAGAGTCCCAAAACATGGAGTTATACTCATCTGTATCTCAGGCTAACACGTATCTTGTCTTGCAGGGACCCGAGGCCCAAAGGGTGATCTGGGTGACCCTGGGCGGCCGGGTGTTGGAGCCCTGGGGCCTCAGGGGCCTTATGGGCCCCCAGGGTTTGATGGAGCTCCAGGACCAGTAGGAGAAGATGGGCTGAAAGGCCTGAGAGGGGCCAATGGGGGGATGGGGAGCACCGGTAAGGAGGCAACGCTCTCGTTCATGTTCCCCTGAGGACGAACTCTATGAACTTTCGCGTCATCGTCAGATCAACATTTTACTGTGTCCAATACTTTGGTTTAGGACCAAATCAGACTCATGACATTCCCATCAGCCTCAGCTGGACTTTGTGTTCAATGCTAATTAGCAAATGTTAGCATGCAACACAGAAATAGCCAATATGGTAAACATTATACCCGCTGAACGTTAGCATCCTAGCATCTAGCCTCACAGTGCATCCGTGTGTGTGTGTGTGTGTGTGTGTGTGTGTGTGTGTGTGTGTGTGTGTGTGTTTTAGGTATCAGAGGAGATGTGGGTCCTCCAGGAGCCCCCGGGAGTCCAGGGGATAATGGGAAACCAGGAGAAATTGGACAACCAGGACCCAAAGGTTTCATCCATCAATCAATCAACCAATCAATCAATCGATGAATCTTGTGTGGCTGTAACTGTCTGTGACGTGTCTGTCTCTCAGGTCAGATGGGTGTAGATGGGGTCAGGGGTTCTCAGGGGCCTCCAGGGCCCCAGGGGGACAGAGGAGAAACCGGGCCCAAAGGATTCCAGACAGCTGTGGAGGTGTATGGAGATCCTGGGGACCCCGGAGTCTCTGGTACTCTATTCTGTTCAGTTCTGCATTAAAGTATCAGTGCTGTGATAAACTGTGTTCATCGTTTCATTTTTAGTCCGTTTGACCCGTTCAGCCTCAGCAGACGTGGTCCTCGGTGCTCCTCAGGGTTCCACTCTGGGACCCATTTCTACTTCTTTACTTTGACTCGTTACATTTGAAGCTACAGGAAGCAGTTTGCTTAGTTTAGCATAAAGACTGGAAACAGGATGCACAGCTAGCATGGCTCCTGTCAAAGGTAGCGAGGTGCACCTACAGACACCTTTAAAGGATGTAGCAGCTGTGTAAGGAGCTCCTAATGAATACACTCAATGTGTTGTTGTACCCGTCTGTGACTTGTGTTCCTGTTCCCGTCTCACCCTCAGGGCCCTTAGGCCTCACTGGCAGTAAAGGAGAGCGGGGCCTCCCAGGACCACAGGGCCCGGACGGCAGCAACGGTAGACCTGGAAATGGCGGCCCGCAAGGTGAACACAGCTAACTGAAACTAGAGCTTCTTTCTGTATTAGCTTCCGTCGCATCGACTCTTCCTGAGGTCCGCTGAGCGATGAGCATCAGGTTTTAAGGTTTTTGCATGACTATTGAATTACAGTTGGACAGTTTGTGAATATGTGTTTCTGTCAGGACTTCCTGGAGACACCGGCAGAAATGGAGAGCAAGGTCCTCCTGGTCCTTGTGGACTCACCGGTAACCAAGGAGAGATGGGGAAGCCAGGTGACGTTCCCCCAACACTTTACATCTCATCCCAGACACATCTGTATCTGCAGGGATCAGTCAGCTCCAGTGACCTGATGCTGATCCACCTGCTTACGAGAGTCTTGCTTCCTCAAACATCCTTAATTTAAAGACACACACATGCTTTAACAACCTCAAACTTGCCGTCTGGTAGACCGAATACTTCCAACGCATCCACATTAACTCTGGTGGAGACTTTAAGGAGACGGACTCCGGTCTCTGGGATCGTCTCCGTCTCCTTCTCTAAGATCTCCTGTTGTTTTCTGTCCAGGCTTTAAAGGTGAGAAAGGTTCCACAGGACCATGTGGGGGACCTGGTCCAGATGGAAAACCAGGATCAGGAGGGCTCAAAGGTGCTAAAGGAGATCCAAGTTCACCTGGACCAGGATCTAAGGGATTTCCGGGAGACAAGGTAGCCGACACACAGGGACACACATGCACACCTAACCCTGAATAACTTCAGACTAGGTAAACACTCAACAGATACCAGCGTTAAATAAAAGTGATTTACGAAGAAATCATTCATCACCAAGTGTACGATCGTTATGAATCGTCAGAGGTATCAGGTTTGAGTTTGTGCTGGTGGTGTCTCTGTCACACTGGAGGTCCAGGTTATAGTGCCAACATTTATGTGACCTCCTATAATAAATAGTTTTGCGGTGCTTTAATCCTGAACCTGATCTCCTCGTATGCAGATGACATTCTGCGTTATATTACCTGTTCTCCTCAGTCTTCAGCAGTGTCCTTGTTTGTGATGGTCCTCATCTCAGGGGAATCCAGGATGTTCGGGAGCAGCAGGTGCAAAGGGGAAACCAGGGGACACTGGAAACTTAGGTCCTCCAGGAGAGTATGGCCCCTGTGGCCCCAAAGGACTCTCTGGGCCCCTGGGATGCAGAGGTATGTTTCATTAAGAGTCCATTCATCATAAATCTGAAGTTTATACGACTGTGCAGGTAGTGTACCTGTGTCTTACCTTTGAAAACGATGCTAAGAGAGCAGTGAGAGTGAACCAGAACAGTAACGTTGTGGGTCGGACACATAAACAGTGGGGTTACAGGTTAACCTGTCTGCGTGTCTCTCAGGTCCTCCCGGGTCTTCTGGCGAAAAAGGTTGTGATGGTCCCCCAGGGAAAAATGGCCCTCCAGGACCGACTGGCCTCACAGGTACATACAAGGACTTTAATGTGCAGATCCACCATCCATCTCGTGACTTCGTTGTTCCGGTCCCCCTGGACCTCCTGGACCTCCTGGACCTCCTGGTCTTCCCAGCAGGGAAGGTCTCTGGAATCCCTCTCACTGGGTTTATTATATATTTCATTTTCAGGTAACAAGGGGGCTCCTGGAGATCCTGGTCCAGCTGGTTCCAGAGGAAACCAGGGACAGGACGGGATACCTGGACCTCCTGGAGAGAAAGGAGCCATGGGAGGTAGGAGACTGGGCCAGATGAGACTGAATCTGATTGGACGGTGATCTGCCACCATCTTGATTCTTCATCCTGACTGAATAGAAGTGAAATGTTCAGATTTAGATTCAGCTCATAACCCTAAGTGAAGGTCTGGATCTCTGATTGCTTGGTTTTCTTTCCCCAGCTCCTGGAATCGGACCCCGGGGCCCAGAGGGGAGCCCAGGTCCTCCTGGTGAGTCCTCGGGTGTGATTATGTGTTTTAATGCAGGCAGAACTAAAGAAGAGGAAATCAAACTCTCTCCACCTCCTCTGGTCTCTTCAGGGTGTGCTGGGGACAAGGGTCCTCCTGGTGTCTGTGGTCCACCTGGTCCCCACGGTCCTGTGGGAAATACAGGTTGTTCTGGTCCCCCTGGACCTCCTGGTCTTCCCGGTTTTCCCGGCAGTGAAGGACTCTGCATCGAAGGAAGCAAAGGAGAAACGGGATTCTCTGGAGGACGAGGACCCAAAGGTGATGAGACACGTCGAGTTTAAAGATCAAACACTGAGTCGATCACCACAGTAGCTGTTCTCTTGATGAGTCCTCATCCATGAAGACTGCGTTGAAAGGTGGTTCAGGGTCCGTGTTCCCAAAACATTTGGTCTGTCCATCAGGAGGACTCAAACAGGAGCACGTGTCCTCTTCAAGCCTCGTCACACAGCTGCTGAGACCTGAGACTTTTACTGAGGAACTGAAACTGAAAAGTCTTAAGCTCCACCCCTCAGACCTGGTTTTGGGTCTTGGGCTGTTTGGGGTCTCTCTCTGATAGAAGCACTGTAGGAGGGATGTTTCAGTAGACGTGCTTCCACTTTCTGTGTGAGGAATACATCTCATCTCATCTTCAACCTCTGATCCTGGATCAGGTCTCAGGGGCAGCAGCTCCAGCCTCTGATCCTGGATCAGGTCTCAGGGGCAGCAGCTCCAGCCTCTGATCCTGGATCAGGTCTCAGGGGCAGCAGCTCCAGCCTCTGATCCTGGATCAGGTCTCAGGGGCAGCAGCTCCAGCCTCTGATCCTGGATCAGGTCTCAGGGGCAGCAGCTCCAGCCTCTGGTCCTGGATCAGGTCTCAGGGGCAGCAGCTCCAGTCTCTGATCCTGGATCAGGTCTCAGGGGCAGCAGCTCCAGCCTCTGATCCTGGATCAGTTCTCAGGGGCAGCAGCTCCAGCCTCTGATCCTGGATCAGGTCTCAGGGGCAGCAGCTCCAGCAGGGACCCCAAACCTCCCTTTCCCGGGCCACATTAACCAGCTCTAACTGGGGGGTCCTGAGGCGTTCCCAGGCCAGTGTGGAGATCTAATCTCTCCACCTGGTCCTGGGTCTTCCCCGAGGCCTCCTCCCAGCTGGACGTGCCTGGAACACCTCCCTAGGGAGGCGCCCAGGGTTCATCCTTACCAGATGGGAACGCCTCAGGATCCCCCAGTTAGAGCTGGTTAATGTGGCCCAGGAAAGGGAAGTTTGGGGTCCCCTGCTGGAGCTGCTGCCCCCGAGACCTGATCCAGGATCAGAGGATGAAGAGGAGATGAGTCATAGTTAAAAAGAGTAGTTTTAAAATACTCTAACACATCTACTTTGCTGATGTGCTTCCTCACACTGGTCCTCTTCGTTCTGGCCTGTTCCGCTCCGACACACGTTAGAAATCATAAACGAGTGTCATCTGCATACACAGACAGCTAAGCTAGATTCCTGAACATGACGTGAGGCTCTGAATGAAGGTGAACGCAGCTGCTAAATTAACTTTAGTGAAAAGTAACTGTGGTGATCGAACACGTGGAAATAACCGAGTCTCTCTCTCTGAAGGTCCACCAGGGTTTCGTGGTCCTCCTGGTCCTCCAGGTCCTGGTTTCAAAGGAGATAAAGGAGAGAAAGGAGCAACAGGTGATCCAGGACCATCTGGTTACCCTGGTGACCCTGGTCCTCGAGGCAAGCCGGTCAGTACATCCCATAATAGAAGTGCAAAGGAAAACAGAAGCAAGTGTGAATGACTCTTCACTTAAAACCCACCTGAGTTATAATCCAGCTGCTGTTGTTGACAGGGTGAAGACAGAGCGGCAGGTCCACCGGGACTCAAAGGCCTGATGGGAGACATTGGTGTCCCGGGACCTGTTGGTAAGAACTCCAGTCAGTTTACATCATTCAATACTGAGCTTTATTAGAAATATGGTCAAAACCGAGGTCCCTGAAACACTGTACTGTAAACTGTCAGTGTCTTTGGGAGGCTGTTTTACTAAAGTGTCCTCTAGGAGCATAAACGTGTGCTAAAGTGTCCTCTAGGAGCTAAACTTGTGTTAAAGTGTCCTCTAGGAGCTAAAATGTGTGCTAAAATTTCCCCTAGGAGCATAAACGTGTGTTAAAGTGTCCTCTAGGAGCATAAACGTGTGTTAAAGTGTCCTCTAGGAGCATAAGCGTGTGCTAAAGTGTCCTCTAGGAACATAAACGTGTGCTAAAGTGTCCTCTAGGAGCATAAACGTGTGTTAAAGTGTCCTCTAGGAGCATAAACATGTGTTAAAGTGTCCTCTAGGAGCATAAACGTGTGCTAAAGTGTCCTCTTGGAGCATAAACATGTGCTAAAGTGTCCTCTAGGAGCATAAACGTGCTAAAGTGTCCTCTAGGAGCTAAAATGTGTTTTAAAGTGTCCTCTAGGAGCATAAACGTATGTTAATGTGTCCTCTAGGAGCATAAACGTGTGTTAAAGTTTCCTCTAGGAGCATAAACGTATGTTAATGTGTCCTCTAGGAGCATAAACGTGTGTTAAAGTGTCCTCTAGGAGCATAAACGTGTGTTAAAGTGTCCTCTAGGAGCATAAACGTGTGTTAAAGTGTCCTCTAGGAGCATAAACGTGTGTTAAAGTTTCCTCTAGGAGACTAAACGTATGTTAATGTGTCCTCTAGGAGCATAAACGTGTGTTAAAGTGTCCTCTAGGAGCATAAACATGCTAAAGTGTCCTCTAGGAGCATAAACGTGTGTTAAAGTGTCCTCTAGGAGCATAAACGTGTGTTAAAGTGTCCTCTAGGAGCTTAAACGTGTGCTAAAGTGTCCTCTAGGAGCACAAACGTGTGTTAAAGTGTCCTCTAGGAGCATAAACGTGTGTTAAAGTGTCCTCTAGGAGCTAAAATGTGTGCTAAAGTGTCCTCTAGGAGCATAAACGTGTGTTAAAGTGTCCTCTAGGAGCATAAACGTGTGTTAAAGTGTCCTCTAGGAGCATAAACGTGTGTTAATGTGTCCTCTAGGAGCATAAACGTGTGTTAAAGTGTCCTCTAGGAGCTAAACACCTTGTGTGTTTCAGGTCTGAAGGGGGAGGACGGACCACCAGGTAACTACGGCTCACAAGGACCTCCAGGACCACCCGGGAGGAGAGGTAACAGTGAAATCACATAGTGGAGAGCAAACACACACCTAAGTTATACTGAACAGCCTTTACGGAAATGTTGCTGAAAAGAACAAAACGTTCAGAACACGGAAGAACTGGCAGCCAACCCGCGGACGGCTGGCTGTTTAGCTAGCTCGCTAACTCATCTTGTGCTCGTTTGGACGTTACTGCAGAACCTCAACTCCGCAACTTGCAACAAGTCGGTTCCTACAGAAGTTTACACAGAAGTTAGTCCGCGCAGATGTAAATGTAAATGTCCAGTTAAATTCAAATGTGCTAAAAATAAATGCAAAACAACAACAACATGAGTAAAAGTCGAGTGTTCGAGGTCTTTGAGTTCGGGCGTCGGCCCTGATCCCTGCCCTGTCTGCGGGCACAAGCACCAAACGTAGGTCTGAATACTGCCCCCTGCAGGTCAGAGGGGGAGGGATGTATCCAGGGAGGTGGTGCTGATACCAGGAGACAGTGGCCCAGCTGGAGACCCAGGACTACCAGGACCTAAAGGAGCCATAGGGGCCCAAGGGGCTCCTGGAGCTCCAGGTGAGTCTGGAATTCTGTTTAAGTCTCAAGATTCAGGCTTTCGGTGTCATTGGCAGTTTGAAATGCGGTTTTAGGCATAAACAGAGAAAGTGGGGAGTCAGATCCGTGCTGGGTTCTGTGTTGGGCTGCAGGTTTTAAGGGCGGCAGAGGGCGAGCAGGCAGAAGAGGACCAGGAGGTCGTCCTGGATACAAAGGGGAGAAGGGAGACGGTGGATACTCCGGACCCAAAGGTAAGAACACAGACGTGTTTACGTGAATTCAGAAGAACAGTTCAAGGTTGAATATGTAGAATCAGCAGAACACCGTCATCTCAAGATCGTCGTCTCAACAACAAAACAGAAGTCCAGCAGTGGGGTTGCCAGGTTGGTCAGACCCGGCCCAGTAGCTCCAGGAGAGCGGAGTCTGTTTGAGCCTGTTTGAACCCGTCCCCTCCAGAAAACCACAGCATCAAAACAAGGATTAGAGGAGTTTGACTGACAGTTAGCGTTAGCCGTTAGCGTTAGCCGTTCCAGCTAAGTGCAGATGAAAGTGATGTTAGCATCCAGGAGCAGCGTAGCCATGTGGGCGTGCGTTTGAATGGCGTTCCTCTCCTTTCTCTCAGTCCATGGAGTGAATGCTCGGCCTATAGTGACTCTGGTTGTTGCCCGTCTCCGCTCACTCAGCTGCTGGGACAAAGAACGCCCCCTTCACTGAGGCTCCCAAGCAGCTGCACGATCGGCTAACTCCATTTCACCCAGTTCCAGCCTACAGTAGCTGCACCCAACAACAGACAACCCTGGCAACCAGCCTACAGTAGCTGCACCCAACAACAGACAACCCTGGCAACCAGCAACGCCCAATAAATAATAGCGTTCGATAAAGATTCTACATATTCAGCTTTAACGTTAGCGTGAATGCAAACGTAGCTCGTAAAAACCCTTTTTTTCACCCAGAACTCACTTTGTTCAAAGGCATCGCAGGTTCACGAGGTCCGGTCGGTGCTAAAGGTATTCCAGGTCGATCGGGTCCCTGCAGAGATGCGCCGGAGAACGACGGCTTCCTGTTCACCAGACACAGCCAGGAACTCTTCATCCCAGAATGCCCTGCGGGGTCCACGCAGCTGTACAGCGGATACTCGCTGCTGTTCATCAACGGAAACAACCGAGCTCACGGACAAGACCTGGGTAACTACGAGCACTTAGGGCGTGTGTGTCCACACAGCTGAAAAACACTTCACCTCAGCGCCTCGAAGCCAGTTTTGTTTCTCCGACAACAACATGAACGTTAGCTCGGTCGGTATAGCTAACAACAAGCTAACAACATATGTTGATAAAAGCTCAACACTCAGGAAAGATCGACGGGACACTGACTGTTGAAACTGTCTTTGTTGTGATGCTGAAGGAGATCCAAGTCCACCTGGACCGGTGCTTTAACCCCGAACCTGATCCCCCTGTATGCAGACGACATTCTGCTTTATATCAATTCAATTCAATTCAAAAAACTTTATTTGTCCCCGGGGGGCAATTCAGGTCATATATGACCGGTTCTCTTCAGTCTTCAGCAGTTTCTTTGTTTGTGATTGTTCCTGTTTTGTGTTTTTGACACATTATGAGCTGGAGATGTCGTCTGTCACAGAGTTAAAGCTCCTCACAGACACAGACACAAGTCGTTACCTCCTGCGTCCTCGTCTCAGGGGAACCCAGGATGTTCAGGGTTAGCAGGTGCGAAGGGGAAACCAGGGCACAGTGGGAACGTAGGTCCTCCAGGAGAGTGTGGCAGCAACAGTCAGTGTCCGTTCGGTCTCTTCTGTCTTCGTCGTGATCGTTTCCTGAACAGAAGCGTCTTTGGGAGCTTTGCTGGCTCCGGCGTCTTCGGGCGCTTCAATCAAAAAGCGCTGTGTGGACACAGGCTCTTACTCGAGACTGTGTCATTCTGAGAGATCTGTGCTTCACTTGGACAGTTTCCACCATGTTTGGATTCTTCACTTTACTCTGTTGATGCATAACTGCCCCTCTCTCTCTCTCTCTCTCTGCAGGTACATTAGGTAGCTGCTTACCTCGCTTCACCACCATGCCCTTCCTGTTCTGTAACACCGACAACACCTGCCGCTACGCCTCACGCAACGACTACTCCTACTGGCTGTCCACCGATGAACTACTGCCGGTCAGCATGCCGCTGATCTCCGGGGAGGCATTGAAGAACTACATCAGCCGGTAACACACACACACACCAACAAAAACAAACTTGTGCTAGCAGCATAACAAACAACGGTGTGTGACAGTGTGTGTGACAGTGTGTGTAACAGTGTGTGTGTCCCGTGTTAAAGGTGCACCGTCTGCGAGGCCACAGCCAACGTGATCGCGGTCCACAGTCAGACCAGTCTGATCCCAGACTGCCCCTCGGGCTGGGACCCTCTCTGGTTCGGATACTCCTTCGTGATGGTGAGCGGCTCTAACCCTGAACCTGATCTCCTTGTACGCAGACGACATTCTGCTTTATATTACCAGTCGTCCTCAGTCTTCAGCAGCTTCTTTGTTTGTGATCATATTTGTTTTGTGTTTTAATTTAACACAATTTACACATTTATGAGCTGGAGATATCTTCTGTTAGGGCGCACTCACACTGTCCTTCCGCACCGCGCCAAAACCGTTTTTTCAGCTAAAGCCTCGTGCGTTTGAGCAGTGTGAGTGCAACCGTACCACGCATAACTGCGGCACGCTTGCCATCCACGGCCCGTTTGGGAGAGGTGGGCTTTAGTAAAGCACGTTTGCACGTGTACGAGCACGAGCGTGCGCACGTGTACGAGCACGAGGCCTACGGCGGTTCTGAGGTCATTTCCTGTGCGCCTGTTGGGACGTAGAAAAAAGAAGGAGGGACCATGCGCGGACATTTCAAACAATGGCGGTGAAAGGTTCACGTTGGTGTGATGCGGAGGTGGAGTGTTTACTGCAGATTTGGTCGATGAAAAGATTCAAAAACAGTCGACAAGACGCACAAAAACGCCGAGGTCTACGGAAAGATCTGGAAACAAAGCCACGCATCGCCATGACGTCATCAATGCGTGTGACGTGTTACGGCGTGATGACGTATAGGCAGCAAGAAGCATTCTCCGAGGCCCAGGTAGTGTGAGTACAAACGGGCCTGGAGGGGGGGACAAGGACCCTAAAGCACGGGGCACGGGACGGAGGCACAGTGGGAGGGCGCCCTTAGAGTTAAAAGCTCCTTACAGACACATTTCAATGTCTGTAAGGAGCCGACATCGTTGAGTCGGGTTGTTCACGTCTTTACTTTGGAAGAACTGTTGAAAGTAAAACTGCCTCTTCAGCACATTTTATCAGAATATGTCCAGTGTTGCAGTTTGTCAAGTTAAAGCTAACGCACGATATGAAGTAAAACACTGTCGCCTCCTAAAACCAGCACAAGACACAGCGTCAAATGTGACGGAGTGACAGAAATGAAAGTGCGTCCTCTTCTCTTCTCACAAGGATCCGTTTCTTGAGCTCTGACGCAGAACAGCTGTGAAACTTTGACCCTGAGCAAACGTTAAACACGCACAGACACGTACAGACACGCACAGACACGTACAGACACGTACAGACACGTACAGACACGCACAGGACGCCTGACACCCAATCAGAACTAAGGGTTTCTACACTCCCCCAGTTGAGTTCAGGTCCTGAGTTCAGCACCTGGATCAAATTGGACCAGATCTGTTATGAGCACCGTCCCTGAGTCGACCTTTGACCCTTGCTGTCGATCTCATTGGTCTCCAGGAAACAGGAGTGGGGGCGGAGGGGTCGGGTCAGCCTCTGGCCTCCCCTGGATCCTGTCTGGAGAACTTCAGGAAGATTCCCTTCATCGAGTGTCACGGCAGAGGAACGTGCAACTACTACACGGACTCCTACAGCTACTGGCTCGCTGCTCTCAACCCCGACGACATGTTCAGGTACGACGCGCCGCTCTCACGTTGAGCTGCACACGGGAACCATAATGATCCGTTACGCAACGCCTTTAAAAGCGTGTCCAGATACAACGCCTTTAAAAATACAACAATGTCATCAACATACTCGGGTGCAACACACCTGCATGAACAGCTCTAGCGTTCAGATACACAACAATGTCATCAACATAATCCGCTACATAAAACGTTCAGGTACAACCACTGACGTGCACAGGGTGTGCTCGTGGCCCAATTGTTGAAAACCGTCTGCTAAAGTACCCCCTTGGTGCCAAAATGCACGTTAAAGTGTCCTCTAGGAGCATAAACGTTTGTTAAAGTGTCCTCTAGGAGCATAAACGTGTGTTAAAGTGTCCTCTAGGAGCATAAACGTGTGTTAAAGTGTCCTCTAGGAGCATAAACGTGTGCTAAAGTGTCCTCTAGGAGCATAAACGTGTGCTAAAGTGTCCTCTAGGAGCATAAACGTGTGTTAAAGTGTCCTCTAGGAGCATAAACGTGTGTTAAAGTGTCCTCTAGGAGACTAAACGTGTGCTGAAGTGTCCTCTAGGAGCATAAACGTGTGTTAAAGTGTCCTCTAGGAGCATAAACGTGTGCTAAAGTGTCCTCTAGGAGCATAAACGTGTGTTAAAGTGTCCTCTAGGAGCATAAACGTGTGTTAAAGTGTCCTCTAGGAGCATAAACGTGTGCTAAAGTGTCCTCTAGGAGCATAAACGTGTGTTAAAGTGTCCTCTAGGAGCATAAACGTGTGTTAAAGTGTCCTCTAGGAGCATAAACGTGTGTTAAAGTGTCCTCTAGGAGCATAAACGTGTGTTAAAGTGTCCTCTAGGAGCATAAACGTGTGTTAAAGTGTCCTCTAGGAGCATAAACGTGTGTTAAAGTGTCCTCTAGGAGCATAAACGTGTGCTAAAGTGTCCTCTAGGAGCATAAACGTGTGCTAAAGTGTCCTCTAGGAGCATAAACGTGTGTTAAAGTGTCCTCTAGGAGCATAAACGTGTGTTAAAGTGTCCTCTAGGAGACTAAACGTGTGCTGAAGTGTCCTCTAGGAGCATAAACGTGTGTTAAAGTGTCCTCTAGGAGCATAAACGTGTGCTAAAGTGTCCTCTAGGAGCATAAACGTGTGTTAAAGTGTCCTCTAGGAGCATAAACGTGTGTTAAAGTGTCCTCTAGGAGCATAAACGTGTGCTAAAGTGTCCTCTAGGAGCATAAACGTGTGTTAAAGTGTCCTCTAGGAGCATAAACGTGTGTTAAAGTGTCCTCTAGGAGCATAAACGTGTGTTAAAGTGTCCTCTAGGAGACTAAACGTGTGCTAAAGTGTCCTCTAGGAGCATAAACGTGTGTTAAAGTGTCCTCTAGGAGCATAAACGTGTGCTAAAGTGTCCTCTAGGAGCATAAACGTGTGTTAAAGTGTCCTCTAGGAGCATAAACGTGTGTTAAAGTGTCCTCTAGGAGCATAAACGTGTGTTAAAGTGTCCTCTAGGAGCATAAACGTGTGTTAAAGTGTCCTCTAGGAGCATAACGTGTGTTAAAGTGTCCTCTAGGAGCATAAACGTGTGCTAAAGTGTCCTCTAGGAGCATAAACCTGTGCTAAAGTGTCCTCTAGGAGCCTTTCTGATGTCTCTCTCTCTCCTGTAACCACGTGTGTGTGTGTGTGTGTGTGTGTGTGTGTGTGTGTGTGTGTGTGTGTGTGTGTGTGTGTGTGTGTGTGTGTGTGTGTGTGTGTGTGTGTGTGTGTGTGTGTGTCTCGCCCTGCAGTAAACCGAAGCCTCGGACTGACACCGGAGAGTTTCCAGGCAGCCTGATCAGCCGCTGTCGAGTCTGTATGAAGCAGCTGTGAACACCGGCACCACTGCTGCTGATGCTACTGATGCTAATGCTACTGATGCTAATGATGCTACTGATGCTACCACTGTAAATACTGCTGCTGCTAACACTACTGATGCTAACACTGCTGCTAAAACTCACACATCCCAGGACGCCCCTGACTTCTGAGACTACGACTGCCTTTAAACACACACGCCCCAGAGTGCACCATACTTTGACCTGCGGTGAGAACAGTAGAAGTGAAGCATCATGGGTAAAAAGAACACAAGACCAAGACCCCAGGGGACCAACGGGTCAGGGGTCCTCACTCACAGAGAGACGCCACATGACCATAAACACACACACACTTAGACACAAAACGTGTGTTAAAGTGTCCTCTAGGAGCATAAACGTGTGCTAAAGTGTCCTCTAGGAGCATAAACGTGTGCTAAAGTGTCCTCTAGGAGCATAAACGTGTGTTAAAGTGTCCTCTAGGAGCATAAACGTGTGCTAAAGTGTCCTCTAGGAGCATAAACGTGTGTTAAAGTGTCCTCTAGGAGCATAAACGTGTGTTAAAGTGTCCTCTAGGAGCATAAACGTGTGCTAAAGTGTCCTCTAGGAGCATAAACGTGTGTTAAAGTGTCCTCTAGGAGCATAAACGTGTGCTAAAGTGTCCTCTAGGAGCATAAACGTGTGCTAAAGTGTCCTCTAGGAGCATAAACGTGTGCTAAAGTGTCCTCTAGGAGCATAAACGTGTGTTAAAGTGTCCTCTAGGAGCATAAACGTGTGTTAAAGTGTCCTCTAGGAGCATAAACGTGTGCTAAAGTGTCCTCTAGGAGCATAAACGTGTGTTAAAGTGTCCTCTAGGAGCATAAACGTGTGCTAAAGTGTCCTCTAGGAGCATAAACGTGTGCTAAAGTGTCCTCTAGGAGCATAAACGTGTGTTAAAGTGTCCTCTAGGAGCATAAACGTGTGTTAAAGTGTCCTCTAGGAGCATAAACGTGTGCTAAAGTGTCCTCTAGGAGCATAAACGTGTGTTAAAGTGTCCTCTAGGAGCATAAACGTGTGCTAAAGTGTCCTCTAGGAGCATAAACGTGTGTTAAAGTGTCCTCTAGGAGCATAAACGTGTGTTAAAGTGTCCTCTAGGAGCATAAACGTGTGCTAAAGTGTCCTCTAGGAGCATAATCGTGTGTTAAAGTGTCCTCTAGGAGCATAAACGTGTGTTAAAGTGTCCTCTAGGAGCATAAACGTGTGTTAAAGTGTCCTCTAGGAGCATAAACGTGTGCTAAAGTGTCCTCTAGGAGCATAAACGTGTGTTAAAGTGTCCTCTAGGAGCATAAACGTGTGTTAAAGTGTCCTCTAGGAGCATAAACGTGTGTTAAAGTGTCCTCTAGGAGCATAAACGTGTGTTAAAGTGTCCTCTAGGAGCATAAACGTGTGTTAAAGTGTCCTCTAGGAGCATAAACGTGTGCTAAAGTGTCCTCTAGGAGCATAAACGTGTGTTAAAGTGTCCTCTAGGAGCATAAACGTGTGCTAAAGTGTCCTCTAGGAGCATAAACGTGTGCTAAAGTGTCCTCTAGGAGCATAAACGTGTGCTAAAGTGTCCTCTAGGAGCATAAACGTGTGTTAAAGTGTCCTCTAGGAGCATAAACGTGTGCTAAAGTGTCCTCTAGGAGCATAAACGTGTGTTAAAGTGTCCTCTAGGAGCATAAACGTGTGCTAAAGTGTCCTCTAGGAGCATAAACGTGTGCTAAAGTGTCCTCTAGGAGCATAAACGTGTGCTAAAGTGTCCTCTAGGAGCATAAACGTGTGTTAAAGTGTCCTCGCATAACCGTGTGTTAAAGTGTCCTCTAGCAGCATAAACGTGTGTTAAAGTGTCCTCTAGGAGCATAAACGTGTGCTAAAGTGTCCTCTAGGAGCATAAACGTGTGTTAAAGTGTCCTCTAGGAGCATAAACGTGTGTTAAAGTGTCCTCTAGGAGCATAAACGTGTGCTAAAGTGTCCTCTTAGCTTCTTTCTAACGTTAGCTTCTTTCTAACGTTAGCTCAGTGAAACCTAAGCTAATGTTAGCTTCTTTCTAACGTTAGCTCAGTGAAACCTAAGCTAATGTTAGCTTCTTTCTAACGTTAGCTCAGTGAAACCTAAGCTAACTTTAGCTTCTTTCTAACGTTAGGAGCTAAAACGTGTGCTACAGAGAGCTAGCGTTATTACCGATATGATTGTGATTCATTTTACAGCGTTATACCAACATGTCGCCGGCCAATCACGTTCAGTCTCACAGGAAGCTGACTGCAGGTCGCTAACGGGCGCCGGTGACGCTAATCAAAAGTTTCAAAGTAAAAGATTTCAAAAAACATATTTTCTTAAATAAACAATAAGGTCTTAAAGTCGTCATCGTGTTCTTTTCACCCAGACTTGGTTAAAGTCGGCCATCTTTACTGTGGGCGGGGCTTCACCTGTAGGTGGGGCTGCAGTTCCGCCAAAGGGGGCGGGGCTGAAACACAGCAGTTCATTCTGGGGCTTGTAGTTCTCTTCTGTCATTTAGTGGTCCTGGACTTCATTAAAAGGTGATTTAAACGTTGAATATGAATAAAAGGTCGTGTTAACAGTCGGACCACTTCTTCCCAAAGGCTCCTGTTGCTGTTGTACAGACTCTTCTCCTGTGACTGTTGAATTCCACTTCAACAGTTTGGCAAAAGTTTGTTTTGTGAATATGAGTTTGAATAAAAGGTGTTTTTACAGAAGTCACTTCTCTGTGTTTCACTACAGGAGACCGTTAAGTGTAGACACTAAAGGAGACGGTTAAGTTTAGTCTCTAAAGGAGACGGTTAAGTTTAGTCACTAAAGGAGACGGTTAAGTTTAGTCTCTAAAGGAGACGGTTAAGTTTAGTCTCTAAAGGAGACGGTTAAGTTTAGTCTCTAAAGGAGACGGTTAAGTTTAGTCTCTAAAGGAGACGGTTAAGTTTAGTCTCTAAAGGAGACGGTTAAGTTTAGTCACTAAAGGAGACGGTTAAGTTTAGTCTCTAAAGGAGACGGTTAAGTTTAGTCACTAAAGGAGACGGTTAAGTTTAGACCACTAAAGTAGACGGTTAAGTTTAGACACTAAAGGAGACGGTTAAGTTTAGTCACTAAAGGAGACGGTTAAGTTTAGTCTCTAAAGGAGACGGTTAAGTTTAGACACTAAAGGAGACGGTTAAGTTTAGTCACTAAAGGAGACGGTTAAGTTTAGTCTCTAAAGGAGACGGTTAAGTTTAGTCTCTAAAGGAGACGGTTAAGTTTAGTCACTAAAGGAGACGGTTAAGTTTAGTCACTAAAGGAGACGGTTAAGTTTAGCCACTAAAGGAGACGGTTAAGTTTAGACACTAAAGGAGACGGTTAAGTTTAGTCACTAAAGGAGACGGTTAAGTTTAGACACTAAAGGAGACGGTTAAGTTTAGTCTCTAAAGGAGACGGTTAAGTTTAGTCACTAAAGGAGACGGTTAAGTTTAGTCACTAAAGGAGACGGTTAAGTTTAGTCACTAAAGGTGACGGTTAAGCTTAGTCTCTAAAGGTGACGGTTAAGTTTAGTCTCTAAAGGAGACGGTTAAGTTTAGTCACTAAAGGAGACGGTTAAGTTTAGTCACTAAAGGTGACGGTTAAGCTTAGTCTCTAAAGGTGACGGTTAAGTTTAGTCTCTAAAGGAGACGGTTAAGTTTAGTCTCTAAAGGAGACGGTTATGTTTAGTCTCTAAAGGAGACGGTTAAGTTTAGTCTCTAAAGGAGACGGTTAAGTTTAGTCACTAAAGGAGATGGTTAAGTTTAGTCACTAAAGGAGACGGTTAAGTTTAGTCTCTAAAGGAGACGGTTAAGTTTAGACACTAAAGGAGACGGTTAAGTTTAGACTCTAAAGGAGACGGTTAAGTTTAGTCTCTAAAGGAGACGGTTAAGTTTAGACACTAAAGGAGACGGTTAAGTTTAGTCACTAAAGGTGACGGTTAAGTTTAGTCTCTAAAGGTGACGGTTAAGTTTAGTCTCTAAAGGAGACGGTTAAGTTTAGTCTCTAAAGGAGACGGTTAAGTTTAGTCACTAAAGGTGACGGTTAAGTTTAGTCTCTAAAGGAGACGGTTAAGTTTAGTCACTAAAAGAGACGGTTAAGTTTAGACACTAAAGGAGACGGTTAAGTTTAGTCACTAAAGGAGACGGTTAAGTTTAGTCTCTAAAGGAGACGGTTAAGTTTAGTCTCTAAAGGAGACGGTTAAGTTTAGACACTAAAGGAGACGGTTAAGTTTAGTCACTAAAGGAGACGGTTAAGTTTAGACACTAAAGGAGACGGTTAAGTTTAGTCACTAAAGGAGACGGTTAAGTTTAGTCTCTAAAGGAGACGGTTAAGTTTAGTCTCTAAAGGAGACGGTTAAGTTTAGTCTCTAAAGGAGACGGTTAAGTTTAGTCACTAAAGGAGACGGTTAAGTTTAGTCTCTAAAGGAGACGGTTAAGTTTAGTCACTAAAGGAGACGGTTAAGTTTAGACCACTAAAGTAGACGGTTAAGTTTAGACACTAAAGGAGACGGTTAAGTTTAGTCACTAAAGGAGACGGTTAAGTTTAGTCTCTAAAGGAGACGGTTAAGTTTAGACACTAAAGGAGACGGTTAAGTTTAGTCTCTAAAGGAGACGGTTAAGTTTAGTCACTAAAGGAGACGGTTAAGTTTAGACACTAAAGGAGACGGTTAAGTTTAGTCACTAAAGGAGACGGTTAAGTTTAGTCTCTAAAGGAGACGGTTAAGTTTAGTCACTAAAGGAGACGGTTAAGTTTAGTCACTAAAGGAGACGGTTAAGTTTAGTCACTAAAGGAGACGGTTAAGTTTAGTCACTAAAGGAGACGGTTAAGTTTAGTCACTAAAGGAGACGGTTAAGTTTAGTCACTAAAGGAGACGGTTAAGTTTAGACACTAAAGGAGACGGTTAAGTTTAGTCTCTAAAGGAGACGGTTAAGTTTAGTCACTAAAGGAGACGGTTAAGTTTAGACACTAAAGGAGACGGTTAAGTTTAGTCTCTAAAGGAGACGGTTAAGTTTAGTCACTAAAGGAGACGGTTAAGTTTAGTCACTAAAGGAGACGGTTAAGTTTAGTCACTAAAGGTGACGGTTAAGTTTAGTCACTAAAGGAGACGGTTAAGTTTAGTCTCTAAAGGTGACGGTTAAGTTTAGTCTCTAAAGGAGACGGTTAAGTTTAGTCACTAAAGGAGACGGTTAAGTTTAGTCTCTAAAGGAGACGGTTAAGTTTAGTCACTAAAGGAGACGGTTAAGTTTAGTCACTAAAGGAGACGGTTAAGTTTAGTCACTAAAGGTGACGGTTAAGTTTAGTCACTAAAGGAGACGGTTAAGCTTAGTCTCTAAAGGTGACGGTTAAGTTTAGTCTCTAAAGGAGACGGTTAAGTTTAGTCACTAAAGGAGACGGTTAAGTTTAGTCACTAAAGGTGACGGTTAAGCTTAGTCTCTAAAGGTGACGGTTAAGTTTAGTCTCTAAAGGAGACGGTTAAGTTTAGTCTCTAAAGGAGACGGTTATGTTTAGTCTCTAAAGGAGACGGTTAAGTTTAGTCTCTAAAGGAGACGGTTAAGTTTAGACACTAAAGGAGACGGTTAAGTTTAGACTCTAAAGGAGACGGTTAAGTTTAGTCTCTAAAGGAGACGGTTAAGTTTAGACACTAAAGGAGACGGTTAAGTTTAGTCACTAAAGGTGACGGTTAAGTTTAGTCTCTAAAGGTGACGGTTAAGTTTAGTCTCTAAAGGAGACGGTTAAGTTTAGTCTCTAAAGGAGACGGTTAAGTTTAGTCACTAAAGGTGACGGTTAAGTTTAGTCTCTAAAGGAGACGGTTAAGTTTAGTCACTAAAGGAGACGGTTAAGTTTAGTCTCTAAAGGAGACGGTTAAGTTTAGTCACTAAAGGAGACGGTTAAGTTTAGTCACTAAAGGAGACGGTTAAGTTTAGACACTAAAGGAGACGGTTAAGTTTAGTCACTAAAGGAGACGGTTAAGTTTAGACACTAAAGGAGACGGTTAAGTTTAGACACTAAAGGAGACGGTTAAGTTTAGACACTAAAGGAGACGGTTAAGTTTAGTCACTAAAGGAGACGGTTAAGTTTAGACACTAAAGGAGACTGTTAAGTTTAGTCTCTAAAGGAGACGGTTAAGTTTAGTCACTAAAGGAGACGGTTAAGTTTAGTCACTAAAGGAGACGGTTAAGTTTAGTCTCTAAAGGAGACGGTTAAGTTTAGTCACTAAAGGAGACGGTTAAGTTTAGTCTCTAAAGGTGACGGTTAAGTTTAGTCTCTAAAGGTGACGGTTAAGTTTAGTCACTAAAGGTGACGGTTAAGTTTAGTCTCTAAAGGAGACGGTTAAGTTTAGACACTAAAGGAGACGGTTAAGTTTAGTCTCTAAAGGAGACGGTTAAGTTTAGTCTCTAAAGGAGACGGTTAAGTTTAGTCACTAAAGGTGACGGTTAAGTTTAGTCTCTAAAGGAGACGGTTAAGTTTAGTCACTAAAGGAGACTGTTAAGTTTAGTCTCTAAAGGAGACGGTTAAGTTTAGTCTCTAAAGGAGACTGTTAAGTTTAGTCTCTAAAGGAGACGGTTAAGTTTAGTCACTAAAGGAGACGGTTAAGTTTAGACACTAAAGGAGACTGTTAAGTTTAGTCTCTAAAGGAGACGGTTAAGTTTAGTCTCTAAAGGAGACGGTTAAGTTTAGTCTCTAAAGGAGACGGTTAAGTTTAGTCACTAAAGGAGACGGTTAAGTTTAGTCTCTAAAGGAGACGGTTAAGTTTAGTCACTAAAGGAGACGGTTAAGTTTAGACCACTAAAGTAGACGGTTAAGTTTAGACACTAAAGGAGACGGTTAAGTTTAGTCACTAAAGGAGACGGTTAAGTTTAGTCTCTAAAGGAGACGGTTAAGTTTAGACACTAAAGGAGACGGTTAAGTTTAGTCACTAAAGGAGACGGTTAAGTTTAGTCTCTAAAGGAGACGGTTAAGTTTAGTCTCTAAAGGAGACGGTTAAGTTTAGTCACTAAAGGAGACGGTTAAGTTTAGTCACTAAAGGAGACGGTTAAGTTTAGCCACTAAAGGAGACGGTTAAGTTTAGACACTAAAGGAGACGGTTAAGTTTAGTCACTAAAGGAGACGGTTAAGTTTAGACACTAAAGGAGACGGTTAAGTTTAGTCTCTAAAGGAGACGGTTAAGTTTAGTCACTAAAGGAGACGGTTAAGTTTAGTCACTAAAGGAGACGGTTAAGTTTAGTCACTAAAGGTGACGGTTAAGCTTAGTCTCTAAAGGTGACGGTTAAGTTTAGTCTCTAAAGGAGACGGTTAAGTTTAGTCACTAAAGGAGACGGTTAAGTTTAGTCACTAAAGGTGACGGTTAAGCTTAGTCTCTAAAGGTGACGGTTAAGTTTAGTCTCTAAAGGAGACGGTTAAGTTTAGTCTCTAAAGGAGATGGTTAAGTTTAGTCACTAAAGGAGACGGTTAAGTTTAGTCTCTAAAGGAGACGGTTAAGTTTAGTCTCTAAAGGAGATGGTTATGTTTAGTCTCTAAAGGAGACGGTTAAGTTTAGTCTCTAAAGGAGACGGTTAAGTTTAGTCACTAAAGGAGATGGTTAAGTTTAGTCACTAAAGGAGACGGTTAAGTTTAGTCTCTAAAGGAGACGGTTAAGTTTAGACACTAAAGGAGACGGTTAAGTTTAGACTCTAAAGGAGACGGTTAAGTTTAGTCTCTAAAGGAGACGGTTAAGTTTAGACACTAAAGGAGACGGTTAAGTTTAGTCACTAAAGGTGACGGTTAAGTTTAGTCTCTAAAGGTGACGGTTAAGTTTAGTCTCTAAAGGAGACGGTTAAGTTTAGTCTCTAAAGGAGACGGTTAAGTTTAGTCACTAAAGGTGACGGTTAAGTTTAGTCTCTAAAGGAGACGGTTAAGTTTAGTCACTAAAAGAGACGGTTAAGTTTAGACACTAAAGGAGACGGTTAAGTTTAGTCACTAAAGGAGACGGTTAAGTTTAGTCTCTAAAGGAGACGGTTAAGTTTAGTCTCTAAAGGAGACGGTTAAGTTTAGACACTAAAGGAGACGGTTAAGTTTAGTCACTAAAGGAGACGGTTAAGTTTAGACACTAAAGGAGACGGTTAAGTTTAGTCACTAAAGGAGACGGTTAAGTTTAGTCTCTAAAGGAGACGGTTAAGTTTAGTCTCTAAAGGAGACGGTTAAGTTTAGTCACTAAAGGAGACGGTTAAGTTTAGTCTCTAAAGGAGACGGTTAAGTTTAGTCACTAAAGGAGACGGTTAAGTTTAGTCTCTAAAGGAGACGGTTAAGTTTAGTCACTAAAGGAGACGGTTAAGTTTAGACCACTAAAGTAGACGGTTAAGTTTAGACACTAAAGGAGACGGTTAAGTTTAGTCACTAAAGGAGACGGTTAAGTTTAGTCTCTAAAGGAGACGGTTAAGTTTAGACACTAAAGGAGACGGTTAAGTTTAGTCTCTAAAGGAGACGGTTAAGTTTAGTCACTAAAGGAGACGGTTAAGTTTAGACACTAAAGGAGACGGTTAAGTTTAGTCACTAAAGGAGACGGTTAAGTTTAGTCTCTAAAGGAGACGGTTAAGTTTAGTCACTAAAGGAGACGGTTAAGTTTAGTCACTAAAGGAGACGGTTAAGTTTAGTCACTAAAGGAGACGGTTAAGTTTAGTCACTAAAGGAGACGGTTAAGTTTAGTCACTAAAGGAGACGGTTAAGTTTAGTCACTAAAGGAGACGGTTAAGTTTAGACACTAAAGGAGACGGTTAAGTTTAGTCTCTAAAGGAGACGGTTAAGTTTAGTCACTAAAGGAGACGGTTAAGTTTAGACACTAAAGGAGACGGTTAAGTTTAGTCTCTAAAGGAGACGGTTAAGTTTAGTCACTAAAGGAGACGGTTAAGTTTAGTCACTAAAGGAGACGGTTAAGTTTAGTCACTAAAGGTGACGGTTAAGTTTAGTCACTAAAGGAGACGGTTAAGTTTAGTCTCTAAAGGTGACGGTTAAGTTTAGTCTCTAAAGGAGACGGTTAAGTTTAGTCACTAAAGGAGACGGTTAAGTTTAGTCACTAAAGGAGACGGTTAAGTTTAGACACTAAAGGAGACGGTTAAGTTTAGTCTCTAAAGGAGACGGTTAAGTTTAGTCACTAAAGGAGACGGTTAAGTTTAGTCACTAAAGGAGACGGTTAAGTTTAGTCACTAAAGGTGACGGTTAAGTTTAGTCACTAAAGGAGACGGTTAAGTTTAGTCTCTAAAGGTGACGGTTAAGTTTAGTCTCTAAAGGAGACGGTTAAGTTTAGTCACTAAAGGAGACGGTTAAGTTTAGTCACTAAAGGAGACGGTTAAGTTTAGTCACTAAAGGTGACGGTTAAGTTTAGTCACTAAAGGTGACGGTTAAGTTTAGTCACTAAAGGAGACGGTTAAGTTTAGTCACTAAAGGTGACGGTTAAGTTTAGTCTCTAAAGGTGACGGTTAAGTTTAGTCTCTAAAGGAGACGGTTAAGTTTAGTCACTAAAGGAGACGGTTAAGTTTAGTCACTAAAGGTGACGGTTAAGCTTAGTCTCTAAAGGTGACGGTTAAGTTTAGTCTCTAAAGGAGACGGTTAAGTTTAGTCTCTAAAGGAGACGGTTATGTTTAGTCTCTAAAGGAGACGGTTAAGTTTAGTCTCTAAAGGAGACGGTTAAGTTTAGACACTAAAGGAGACGGTTAAGTTTAGACTCTAAAGGAGACGGTTAAGTTTAGTCTCTAAAGGAGACGGTTAAGTTTAGACACTAAAGGAGACGGTTAAGTTTAGTCACTAAAGGTGACGGTTAAGTTTAGTCTCTAAAGGTGACGGTTAAGTTTAGTCTCTAAAGGAGACGGTTAAGTTTAGTCTCTAAAGGAGACGGTTAAGTTTAGTCACTAAAGGTGACGGTTAAGTTTAGTCTCTAAAGGAGACGGTTAAGTTTAGTCACTAAAGGAGACGGTTAAGTTTAGTCTCTAAAGGAGACGGTTAAGTTTAGTCACTAAAGGAGACGGTTAAGTTTAGTCACTAAAGGAGACGGTTAAGTTTAGACACTAAAGGAGACGGTTAAGTTTAGACACTAAAGGAGACGGTTAAGTTTAGACACTAAAGGAGACGGTTAAGTTTAGTCACTAAAGGAGACGGTTAAGTTTAGACACTAAAGGAGACGGTTAAGTTTAGTCACTAAAGGAGACGGTTAAGTTTAGTCACTAAAGGAGACGGTTAAGTTTAGTCTCTAAAGGTGACGGTTAAGTTTAGTCTCTAAAGGTGACGGTTAAGTTTAGTCACTAAAGGTGACGGTTAAGTTTAGTCTCTAAAGGAGACGGTTAAGTTTAGACACTAAAGGAGACGGTTAAGTTTAGTCTCTAAAGGAGACGGTTAAGTTTAGTCTCTAAAGGAGACGGTTAAGTTTAGTCACTAAAGGTGACGGTTAAGTTTAGTCTCTAAAGGAGACGGTTAAGTTTAGTCACTAAAGGAGACTGTTAAGTTTAGTCTCTAAAGGAGACGGTTAAGTTTAGTCTCTAAAGGAGACTGTTAAGTTTAGTCTCTAAAGGAGACGGTTAAGTTTAGTCACTAAAGGAGACGGTTAAGTTTAGACACTAAAGGAGACTGTTAAGTTTAGTCTCTAAAGGAGACGGTTAAGTTTAGTCACTAAAGGAGACGGTTAAGTTTAGTCACTAAAGGAGACGGTTAAGTTTAGTCTCTAAAGGAGACGGTTAAGTTTAGTCACTAAAGGAGACGGTTAAGTTTAGTCTCTAAAGGTGACGGTTAAGTTTAGTCTCTAAAGGTGACGGTTAAGTTTAGTCACTAAAGGTGACGGTTAAGTTTAGTCTCTAAAGGAGACGGTTAAGTTTAGACACTAAAGGAGACGGTTAAGTTTAGTCTCTAAAGGAGACGGTTAAGTTTAGTCTCTAAAGGAGACGGTTAAGTTTAGTCACTAAAGGTGACGGTTAAGTTTAGTCTCTAAAGGAGACGGTTAAGTTTAGTCACTAAAGGAGACTGTTAAGTTTAGTCTCTAAAGGAGACGGTTAAGTTTAGTCTCTAAAGGAGACTGTTAAGTTTAGTCTCTAAAGGAGACGGTTAAGTTTAGTCACTAAAGGAGACGGTTAAGTTTAGACACTAAAGGAGACTGTTAAGTTTAGTCTCTAAAGGAGACGGTTAAGTTTAGTCACTAAAGGAGACGGTTAAGTTTAGTCACTAAAGGAGACGGTTAAGTTTAGTCTCTAAAGGAGACGGTTAAGTTTAGTCACTAAAGGAGACGGTTAAGTTAAGTCACTAAAGGAGACGGTTAAGTTTAGACTCTAAAGGAGACGGTTAAGTTTAGTCTAAAGGAGACGGTTAAGTTTAGTCACTAAAGGAGACGGTTAAGTTTAGTCACTAAAGGAGACGGTTAAGTTTAGTCTCTAAAGGAGACGGTTAAGTTTAGTCTCTAAAGGAGACGGTTAAGTTTAGTCACTAAAGGAGACGGTTAAGTTTAGTCACTAGAGGGGACGGTTAAGTTTAGTCACTAGAGGAGACGGTTAAGTTTAGTCACTAAAGGAGACGGTTAAGTTTAGTCACTAAAGGTGACGGTTAAGTTTAGTCACTAAAGGAGACGGTTAAGCTTAGTCTCTAAAGGTGACGGTTAAGTTTAGTCTCTAAAGGAGACGGTTAAGTTTAGTCACTAAAGGAGACGGTTAAGTTTAGTCACTAAAGGTGACGGTTAAGCTTAGTCTCTAAAGGTGACGGTTAAGTTTAGTCTCTAAAGGAGACGGTTAAGTTTAGTCTCTAAAGGAGACGGTTATGTTTAGTCTCTAAAGGAGACGGTTAAGTTTAGTCTCTAAAGGAGACGGTTAAGTTTAGACACTAAAGGAGACGGTTAAGTTTAGACTCTAAAGGAGACGGTTAAGTTTAGTCTCTAAAGGAGACGGTTAAGTTTAGACACTAAAGGAGACGGTTAAGTTTAGTCACTAAAGGTGACGGTTAAGTTTAGTCTCTAAAGGTGACGGTTAAGTTTAGTCTCTAAAGGAGACGGTTAAGTTTAGTCTCTAAAGGAGACGGTTAAGTTTAGTCACTAAAGGTGACGGTTAAGTTTAGTCTCTAAAGGAGACGGTTAAGTTTAGTCACTAAAGGAGACGGTTAAGTTTAGTCTCTAAAGGAGACGGTTAAGTTTAGTCACTAAAGGAGACGGTTAAGTTTAGTCACTAAAGGAGACGGTTAAGTTTAGACACTAAAGGAGACGGTTAAGTTTAGTCACTAAAGGAGACGGTTAAGTTTAGACACTAAAGGAGACGGTTAAGTTTAGACACTAAAGGAGACGGTTAAGTTTAGACACTAAAGGAGACGGTTAAGTTTAGTCACTAAAGGAGACGGTTAAGTTTAGACACTAAAGGAGACTGTTAAGTTTAGTCTCTAAAGGAGACGGTTAAGTTTAGTCACTAAAGGAGACGGTTAAGTTTAGTCACTAAAGGAGACGGTTAAGTTTAGTCTCTAAAGGAGACGGTTAAGTTTAGTCACTAAAGGAGACGGTTAAGTTTAGTCTCTAAAGGTGACGGTTAAGTTTAGTCTCTAAAGGTGACGGTTAAGTTTAGTCACTAAAGGTGACGGTTAAGTTTAGTCTCTAAAGGAGACGGTTAAGTTTAGACACTAAAGGAGACGGTTAAGTTTAGTCTCTAAAGGAGACGGTTAAGTTTAGTCTCTAAAGGAGACGGTTAAGTTTAGTCACTAAAGGTGACGGTTAAGTTTAGTCTCTAAAGGAGACGGTTAAGTTTAGTCACTAAAGGAGACTGTTAAGTTTAGTCTCTAAAGGAGACGGTTAAGTTTAGTCTCTAAAGGAGACTGTTAAGTTTAGTCTCTAAAGGAGACGGTTAAGTTTAGTCACTAAAGGAGACGGTTAAGTTTAGACACTAAAGGAGACTGTTAAGTTTAGTCTCTAAAGGAGACGGTTAAGTTTAGTCTCTAAAGGAGACGGTTAAGTTTAGTCTCTAAAGGAGACGGTTAAGTTTAGTCACTAAAGGAGACGGTTAAGTTTAGTCTCTAAAGGAGACGGTTAAGTTTAGTCACTAAAGGAGACGGTTAAGTTTAGACCACTAAAGTAGACGGTTAAGTTTAGACACTAAAGGAGACGGTTAAGTTTAGTCACTAAAGGAGACGGTTAAGTTTAGTCTCTAAAGGAGACGGTTAAGTTTAGACACTAAAGGAGACGGTTAAGTTTAGTCACTAAAGGAGACGGTTAAGTTTAGTCTCTAAAGGAGACGGTTAAGTTTAGTCTCTAAAGGAGACGGTTAAGTTTAGTCACTAAAGGAGACGGTTAAGTTTAGTCACTAAAGGAGACGGTTAAGTTTAGCCACTAAAGGAGACGGTTAAGTTTAGACACTAAAGGAGACGGTTAAGTTTAGTCACTAAAGGAGACGGTTAAGTTTAGACACTAAAGGAGACGGTTAAGTTTAGTCTCTAAAGGAGACGGTTAAGTTTAGTCACTAAAGGAGACGGTTAAGTTTAGTCACTAAAGGAGACGGTTAAGTTTAGTCACTAAAGGTGACGGTTAAGCTTAGTCTCTAAAGGTGACGGTTAAGTTTAGTCTCTAAAGGAGACGGTTAAGTTTAGTCACTAAAGGAGACGGTTAAGTTTAGTCACTAAAGGTGACGGTTAAGCTTAGTCTCTAAAGGTGACGGTTAAGTTTAGTCTCTAAAGGAGACGGTTAAGTTTAGTCTCTAAAGGAGATGGTTAAGTTTAGTCACTAAAGGAGACGGTTAAGTTTAGTCTCTAAAGGAGACGGTTAAGTTTAGTCTCTAAAGGAGATGGTTATGTTTAGTCTCTAAAGGAGACGGTTAAGTTTAGTCTCTAAAGGAGACGGTTAAGTTTAGTCACTAAAGGAGATGGTTAAGTTTAGTCACTAAAGGAGACGGTTAAGTTTAGTCTCTAAAGGAGACGGTTAAGTTTAGACACTAAAGGAGACGGTTAAGTTTAGACTCTAAAGGAGACGGTTAAGTTTAGTCTCTAAAGGAGACGGTTAAGTTTAGACACTAAAGGAGACGGTTAAGTTTAGTCACTAAAGGTGACGGTTAAGTTTAGTCTCTAAAGGTGACGGTTAAGTTTAGTCTCTAAAGGAGACGGTTAAGTTTAGTCTCTAAAGGAGACGGTTAAGTTTAGTCACTAAAGGTGACGGTTAAGTTTAGTCTCTAAAGGAGACGGTTAAGTTTAGTCACTAAAAGAGACGGTTAAGTTTAGACACTAAAGGAGACGGTTAAGTTTAGTCACTAAAGGAGACGGTTAAGTTTAGTCTCTAAAGGAGACGGTTAAGTTTAGTCTCTAAAGGAGACGGTTAAGTTTAGACACTAAAGGAGACGGTTAAGTTTAGTCACTAAAGGAGACGGTTAAGTTTAGACACTAAAGGAGACGGTTAAGTTTAGTCACTAAAGGAGACGGTTAAGTTTAGTCTCTAAAGGAGACGGTTAAGTTTAGTCTCTAAAGGAGACGGTTAAGTTTAGTCACTAAAGGAGACGGTTAAGTTTAGTCTCTAAAGGAGACGGTTAAGTTTAGTCACTAAAGGAGACGGTTAAGTTTAGTCTCTAAAGGAGACGGTTAAGTTTAGTCACTAAAGGAGACGGTTAAGTTTAGACCACTAAAGTAGACGGTTAAGTTTAGACACTAAAGGAGACGGTTAAGTTTAGTCACTAAAGGAGACGGTTAAGTTTAGTCTCTAAAGGAGACGGTTAAGTTTAGACACTAAAGGAGACGGTTAAGTTTAGTCTCTAAAGGAGACGGTTAAGTTTAGTCACTAAAGGAGACGGTTAAGTTTAGACACTAAAGGAGACGGTTAAGTTTAGTCACTAAAGGAGACGGTTAAGTTTAGTCTCTAAAGGAGACGGTTAAGTTTAGTCACTAAAGGAGACGGTTAAGTTTAGTCACTAAAGGAGACGGTTAAGTTTAGTCACTAAAGGAGACGGTTAAGTTTAGTCACTAAAGGAGACGGTTAAGTTTAGTCACTAAAGGAGACGGTTAAGTTTAGTCACTAAAGGAGACGGTTAAGTTTAGACACTAAAGGAGACGGTTAAGTTTAGTCTCTAAAGGAGACGGTTAAGTTTAGTCACTAAAGGAGACGGTTAAGTTTAGACACTAAAGGAGACGGTTAAGTTTAGTCTCTAAAGGAGACGGTTAAGTTTAGTCACTAAAGGAGACGGTTAAGTTTAGTCACTAAAGGAGACGGTTAAGTTTAGTCACTAAAGGTGACGGTTAAGTTTAGTCACTAAAGGAGACGGTTAAGTTTAGTCTCTAAAGGTGACGGTTAAGTTTAGTCTCTAAAGGAGACGGTTAAGTTTAGTCACTAAAGGAGACGGTTAAGTTTAGTCACTAAAGGAGACGGTTAAGTTTAGACACTAAAGGAGACGGTTAAGTTTAGTCTCTAAAGGAGACGGTTAAGTTTAGTCACTAAAGGAGACGGTTAAGTTTAGTCACTAAAGGAGACGGTTAAGTTTAGTCACTAAAGGTGACGGTTAAGTTTAGTCACTAAAGGAGACGGTTAAGTTTAGTCTCTAAAGGTGACGGTTAAGTTTAGTCTCTAAAGGAGACGGTTAAGTTTAGTCACTAAAGGAGACGGTTAAGTTTAGTCACTAAAGGAGACGGTTAAGTTTAGTCACTAAAGGTGACGGTTAAGTTTAGTCACTAAAGGTGACGGTTAAGTTTAGTCACTAAAGGAGACGGTTAAGTTTAGTCACTAAAGGTGACGGTTAAGTTTAGTCTCTAAAGGTGACGGTTAAGTTTAGTCTCTAAAGGAGACGGTTAAGTTTAGTCACTAAAGGAGACGGTTAAGTTTAGTCACTAAAGGTGACGGTTAAGCTTAGTCTCTAAAGGTGACGGTTAAGTTTAGTCTCTAAAGGAGACGGTTAAGTTTAGTCTCTAAAGGAGACGGTTATGTTTAGTCTCTAAAGGAGACGGTTAAGTTTAGTCTCTAAAGGAGACGGTTAAGTTTAGACACTAAAGGAGACGGTTAAGTTTAGACTCTAAAGGAGACGGTTAAGTTTAGTCTCTAAAGGAGACGGTTAAGTTTAGACACTAAAGGAGACGGTTAAGTTTAGTCACTAAAGGTGACGGTTAAGTTTAGTCTCTAAAGGTGACGGTTAAGTTTAGTCTCTAAAGGAGACGGTTAAGTTTAGTCTCTAAAGGAGACGGTTAAGTTTAGTCACTAAAGGTGACGGTTAAGTTTAGTCTCTAAAGGAGACGGTTAAGTTTAGTCACTAAAGGAGACGGTTAAGTTTAGTCTCTAAAGGAGACGGTTAAGTTTAGTCACTAAAGGAGACGGTTAAGTTTAGTCACTAAAGGAGACGGTTAAGTTTAGACACTAAAGGAGACGGTTAAGTTTAGACACTAAAGGAGACGGTTAAGTTTAGACACTAAAGGAGACGGTTAAGTTTAGTCACTAAAGGAGACGGTTAAGTTTAGACACTAAAGGAGACGGTTAAGTTTAGTCACTAAAGGAGACGGTTAAGTTTAGTCACTAAAGGAGACGGTTAAGTTTAGTCTCTAAAGGTGACGGTTAAGTTTAGTCTCTAAAGGTGACGGTTAAGTTTAGTCACTAAAGGTGACGGTTAAGTTTAGTCTCTAAAGGAGACGGTTAAGTTTAGACACTAAAGGAGACGGTTAAGTTTAGTCTCTAAAGGAGACGGTTAAGTTTAGTCTCTAAAGGAGACGGTTAAGTTTAGTCACTAAAGGTGACGGTTAAGTTTAGTCTCTAAAGGAGACGGTTAAGTTTAGTCACTAAAGGAGACTGTTAAGTTTAGTCTCTAAAGGAGACGGTTAAGTTTAGTCTCTAAAGGAGACTGTTAAGTTTAGTCTCTAAAGGAGACGGTTAAGTTTAGTCACTAAAGGAGACGGTTAAGTTTAGACACTAAAGGAGACTGTTAAGTTTAGTCTCTAAAGGAGACGGTTAAGTTTAGTCACTAAAGGAGACGGTTAAGTTTAGTCACTAAAGGAGACGGTTAAGTTTAGTCTCTAAAGGAGACGGTTAAGTTTAGTCACTAAAGGAGACGGTTAAGTTTAGTCTCTAAAGGTGACGGTTAAGTTTAGTCTCTAAAGGTGACGGTTAAGTTTAGTCACTAAAGGTGACGGTTAAGTTTAGTCTCTAAAGGAGACGGTTAAGTTTAGACACTAAAGGAGACGGTTAAGTTTAGTCTCTAAAGGAGACGGTTAAGTTTAGTCTCTAAAGGAGACGGTTAAGTTTAGTCACTAAAGGTGACGGTTAAGTTTAGTCTCTAAAGGAGACGGTTAAGTTTAGTCACTAAAGGAGACTGTTAAGTTTAGTCTCTAAAGGAGACGGTTAAGTTTAGTCTCTAAAGGAGACTGTTAAGTTTAGTCTCTAAAGGAGACGGTTAAGTTTAGTCACTAAAGGAGACGGTTAAGTTTAGACACTAAAGGAGACTGTTAAGTTTAGTCTCTAAAGGAGACGGTTAAGTTTAGTCACTAAAGGAGACGGTTAAGTTTAGTCACTAAAGGAGACGGTTAAGTTTAGTCTCTAAAGGAGACGGTTAAGTTTAGTCACTAAAGGAGACGGTTAAGTTAAGTCACTAAAGGAGACGGTTAAGTTTAGACTCTAAAGGAGACGGTTAAGTTTAGTCTAAAGGAGACGGTTAAGTTTAGTCACTAAAGGAGACGGTTAAGTTTAGTCACTAAAGGAGACGGTTAAGTTTAGTCTCTAAAGGAGACGGTTAAGTTTAGTCTCTAAAGGAGACGGTTAAGTTTAGTCACTAAAGGAGACGGTTAAGTTTAGTCACTAGAGGGGACGGTTAAGTTTAGTCACTAGAGGGGACCGTTAAGTGATGAAACACATTTGAATAAATTTTTATTGCAAATTAAACTAAAGTGTTTCTGTAATTGACTCAGAGTGTGTGTGTGTGTGTGTGTGTGTGTGTGTGTGTGTGTGTGTGTGTGTGTGTGTGTGTGTGTGTGTGTGTGTGTGTGTGTGTGTGTGTGTGTGTGTGTGTGTGTGTGTGTGTGTGTGTGTGTTCATGCCAGCGTCTCCGCAGCAACGGCTGCTCGCTCTTAATGTGTTGCCGCGGTAACCAGCTGCTGCTAATGTGCTGTTTATTAGCATTGATGAAGAGGATCCACGACTGAGTGCTGGCCCTGGATCAGGTCCACGAGGCCCTGGATCAGGTCCACACGGCCCTGGATCAGGTCCACGAGGCCCTGGATCAGGTCCACGAGGCCCTGGATCAGGTCCACACGGCCCTGGATCAGGTCTACGAGGCCCTGGATCAGGTCCACAAGGCCCTGGATCAGGTCCACGAGACCCTGGATCAGGTCCTTAAGACCCTGGATCAGGTCCACACGGCCCTGGATCAGGTCCACGGTGTTCAAAGAGACGGTTAAGTTTAGACCACTAAAGGAGACGGTTAAGTGACAGTTAAGTTTAGACCACTAAAGGAGACGGTTAAGTGACAGTTAAGTTTAGACCACTAAAGGAGACGGTTAAGTGACAGTTAAGTTTAGACCACTAAAGGAGACGGTTAAGTGACGGTTAAGTTCAGTCACTAAAGGAGACGGTTAAGTGACGGTTAAGTTTAGACCACTAAAGGAGACGGTTAAGTGACGGTTAAGTTCAGTCACTAAAGGAGACGGTTAAGTGACGGTTAAGTTTAGACCACTAAAGGAGACGGTTAAGTGACGGTTAAGTTTAGACCACTAAAGGAGACGGTTAAGTGACGGTTAAGTTTAGACCACTAAAGGAGACGGTTAAGTGGCGGTTAAGTTTAGACCACTAAAGGAGACGGTTAAGTGACGGTTAAGTTCAGTCACTAAAGGAGATGGTTAAGTGACGGTTAAGTTTAGACCACTAAATGAGAACGAGGACACTCTGAATTTGATGTGAACGTGTTTTTCCGATGGCTGTTTTTAACATTTCTGAGCTTTTTAGCTGCAGTGCGTCGACTCCGTGACTCCCATGATGCACCTCTCTCCCCCCCTCTCTCCCCCCCCCCTCTCTCGCCCTCTCCCCCCCCCCCCCGGGGCCCTGGGGTGCAGCCCTGTGTTTGCTCGCTGCTGCGTGGGCGCCTCTCTCCGCGGCGTCCTCAGTGTTTAATGGCGTTATCAGCGCGCGCTAATGAACTCTGCTAATCTGCTCCACGCTCCGTTAATTTCCCGCCTCTTCAGCCGGACATTCCTGCGTTGTGTTTGCTGGAGATGAGCGCCGCCGGCTGCAGGACGCCACGGTCCCCACCGCCGTCGTCGGCGCCGCCGCTGAGACTTTTATTGTCTTATTGTTCAGACTTCATTTAAAGTCCATAAACACTAATGGAGGTTTGTTTAGCCGGCGTTCCTTCGTCCCCCCGCAGCGTCGATCACACGCGGGCGTCACGGGACCTGCAGGAGGAGGGGCCCAGGCCTTCAAAAGAGCGCCGCCCGAGACGACCGGGACCACAGACGAGCCAAGACCCAGAACCAGCACCAGGCCCGGCAGCAGACTCCAGACCAGCAGACAGTAGGCGCCGTCCTTCCTCCGCTCGCTCACGTTTCCTTTCTTCTTCCTGTTTCTGATTCTGGCGTCCCCCCCCCCCCCCTGTTCCCGCAGGTATGCAGTACGTTCATTGTTCCGCCATCTTGGTTCTCGTGGCGTTGGTTCTGTGCGGCCCGGGTGTTTCCTCGCAGCCCGACAGAGACCAGGAGCAGTACCAGAACCAGGACCTGGACCTGGAGCTGCGTCACCACAGGCTGCTGCAACGAGCGCGCAACGCCGGACTCCTGTCACAGGTGAGCGAGCCGGCGACCAATCAGAGCGCTCCATTTAGGCTCCTAGAGGACACTTTAGCACAGGTTTATGCTCCTAGAGGACACTTTAGCACACGTTTATGCTCCTAGAGGACACTTTAACACACGTTTATGCTCCTAGAGGACACTTTAGCACACGTTTATGCTCCTAGAGGACACTTTAACACACGTTTATGCTCCTAAAGGACACTTTAGCACACGTTTATGCTCCTAGAGGACACTTTAACACACGTTTATGCTCCTAGAGGACACTTTAGCACACGTTTATGCTCCTAGAGGACACTTTAACACACGTTTAGGCTCCTAGAGGACACTTTAGCACACGTTTATGCTCCTAGAGGACACTTTAGCACACGTTTATGCTCCTAGAGGACACTTTAACACACGTTTATGCTCCTAGAGGACACTTTAACACACGTTTATGCTCCTAGAGGACACTTTAGCACACGTTTATGCTCCTAGAGGACACTTTAACACACGTTTATGCTCCTAGAGGACACTTTAACACACGTTTATGTTCCTAGAGGACACTTTAACACACGTTTATGCTCCTAGAGGACACTTTAACTCACGTTTATGCTCCTAGAGGACACTTTAACACACGTTTATGCTCCTAGAGGACACTTTAACACACGTTTATGCTCCTAGAGGACACTTTAACACACGTTTATGCTCCTAGAGGACACTTTAGCACACGTTTATGCTCCTAGAGGACACATTAACACACGTTTATGCTCCTAGAGGACACTTTAACACACGTTTAGTCTCCTAGAGGACACTTTAACACACGTTTATGCTCCTAGAGGACACTTTAACACACGTTTAGTCTCCTAGAGGACACTTTAACACACGTTTATGCTCCTAGAGGACACTTTAACACACGTTTATGCTCCTAGAGGACACTTTAACACACGTCTATGCTCCTAGAGGACACTTTAACACACGTTTATGCTCCTAGAGGACAGTTTAACACACGTTTATGCTCCTAGAGGACACTTTAACACACGTTTATGCTGCTAGAGGACACTTTAGCACACGTTTATGCTCCTAGAGGACACTTTAACACACGTTAATGCTCCTAGAGGACACTTTAGCACACGTTTATGCTCCTAGAGGACACTTTAACACACGTTTATGCTCCTAGAGGACACTTTAACACACATTTATGCTCCTAGAGGACACTTTAACACACGTTTATGCTCCTAGAGGACACTTTAACACACGTTTATGCTCCTAGAGGACACTTTAACACACGTTTATGCTCCTAGAGGACACTTTAGCACACGTTTATGCTCCTAGAGGACACTTTAACACACGTTTATGCTCCTAGAGGACACTTTAGCACACGTTTATGCTCCTAGAGGACACTTTAACACACGTTTATGCTCCTAGAGGACACTTTAGCACACGTTTATGCTCCTAGAGGACACTTTAGCACACGTTTATGCTCCTAGAGGACACTTTAGCACACGTTTATGCTCCTAGAGGACACTTTAACACACGTTTAGGTTCCTAGAGGACACTTTAGCACACGTTTATGCTCCTAGAGGACACTAACACACGTTTATGCTCCTAGAGGACACTTTAACACACGTTTATGCTCCTAGAGGACACTTTAACACACGTTTATGCTCCTAGAGGACACTTTAACACACGTTTAGGTTCCTAGAGGACACTTTAGCACACGTTTATGTTCCTAGAGGACACTAACACACGTTTATGCTCCTAGAGGACACTTTAACACACGTTTAGGTTCCTAGAGGACACTTTAGCACACGTTTAGTCTCCTAAAGGACACTTTAACACACGTTTATGCTCCTAGAGGACACTTTAACACACGTTTATGCTCCTAGAGGACACTTTAACACACGTTTATGCTCCTAGAGGACACTTTAACACACGTTTATGCTCCTAAAGGACACTTTAACACACGTTTATGCTCCTAGAGGACACTTTAACACACGTTTATGCTCCTAGAGGACACTTTAACACACGTTTATGCTCCTAGAGGACACTTTAACACACGTTTATGCTCCTAGAGGACAGTTTAACACACGTTTATGCTCCTAGAGGACACTTTAACACACGTTTATGCTGCTAGAGGACACTTTAGCACACGTTTATGCTCCTAGAGGACACTTTAACACACATTAATGCTCCTAGAGGACACTTTAGCACACGTTTATGCTCCTAGAGGACACTTTAACACACGTTTATGCTCCTAGAGGACACTTTAACACACATTTATGCTCCTAGAGGACACTTTAACACACGTTTATGCTCCTAGAGGACACTTTAACACACGTTTATGCTCCTAGAGGACACTTTAACACACGTTTATGCTCCTAGAGGACACTTTAGCACACGTTTATGCTCCTAGAGGACACTTTAACACACGTTTATGCTCCTAGAGGACACTTTAGCACACGTTTATGCTCCTAGAGGACACTTTAACACACGTTTATGCTCCTAGAGGACACTTTAGCACACGTTTATGCTCCTAGAGGACACTTTAGCACACGTTTATGCTCCTAGAGGACACTTTAGCACACGTTTATGCTCCTAGAGGACACTTTAACACACGTTTAGGTTCCTAGAGGACACTTTAGCACACGTTTATGCTCCTAGAGGACACTAACACACGTTTATGCTCCTAGAGGACACTTTAACACACGTTTATGCTCCTAGAGGACACTTTAACACACGTTTATGCTCCTAGAGGACACTTTAACACACGTTTAGGTTCCTAGAGGACACTTTAGCACACGTTTATGTTCCTAGAGGACACTAACACACGTTTATGCTCCTAGAGGACACTTTAACACACGTTTAGGTTCCTAGAGGACACTTTAGCACACGTTTATGCTCCTAAAGGACACTTTAACACACGTTTATGCTCCTAGAGGACACTTTAGCACACGTTTATGCTCCTAGAGGACACTTTAACACACGTTTATGCTCCTAGAGGACACTTTAACACACGTTTATGCTCCTAGAGGACACTTTAACACACGTTTATGCTCCTAGAGGACACTTTAACACACGTTTATGCTCCTAGAGGACACTTTAACACACGTTTATGCTCCTAGAGGACACTTTAGCACACGTTTATGCTCCTAGAGGACACTTTAACACACGTTTATGCTCCTAGAGGACACTTTAACACACGCTTAGGCTGCGTAAAAACGTGTGCGTAATAACTGCGTGTGTTTTTCAGGAGTGGAGCAAACGTGCGGTGGAGGACCTGCTCGCTCAGATGTCTCTGCCAGAGGCCGACGCCCAGCGGGAGGCGGAGGTTGTTTCCATGGCGACAGGAGGGAGAATGAACCTGGAGCGGTCCATCGACGCCCCCAACAGCCTGCCCCCCCGCGAACGCAAAGCCGGCTGCAAGAACTTCTACTGGAAGGGCTTCACTTCCTGTTAAAACCCCGCCCAGGTACCTGTCCGCCTGTTTAAGCCCCGCCCAGGTACCTGTCTCCATGCTTAAGCCCCGCCCAGGTACCTGCCCGCCTGTTTAAGCCCCGCCCAGGTACCTGTCTACCTGTTTAAGCCCCGCCCAGGTACCTGTCTCCATGCTTAAGCCCCGCCCAGGTACCTGTCCGCCTGTTTAAGCCCCGCCCAGGTACCTGTCTACCTGTTTAAGCCCCGCCCAGGTATCTGTCCGCATGTTTAAGCCCCGCCCAGGTACCTGTCTACCTGTTTAAGCCCCGCCCAGGTACCTGCCTGCATGTTTAAGCCCCGCCCAGGTACCTGTCTACCTGTTTAAGCCCCGCCCAGGTACCTGTCTACCTGTTTAAGCCCCGCCCAGGTACCTGCCTGCATGTTTAAGCCCCGCCCAGGTACCTGCCTGCATGTTTAAGCCCCGCCCAGGTACCTGTCCTCCTGTTAAAGCCCCGCCCACCTGTTTAGACCCCGCCCAGGTACCTGCCTGCATGTTTAAGCCCCGCCCAGGTACCTGGCTGCCTGTTTAAGCCCCGCCCAGGTGTGTTGCATCATGTCTCACCTGTCCTTGTGCTTCTGTCCCCAGCTGACCGTCCGACCAATCCCAGGCCTCCTGACCTTCACCTGAGCGAGTGGACGGACCAATCAGCAGCCGTCTGTCTGCACCTGAGTAATTCCTGTAATTATCAATAAAGAGAGAAATCAGTCAAGTCTGTGGCTCCGCCTCCGTCTGTTACACACACACACACACACACACACACACACACACACACACACACACACACACACACACACACACACACACACACACACACACACACACACACACACACACACACACACACACACACACACACACACACACACACACACACACACACACACACACACACACACACACACACCTTTCACAAACACCTGCTGTGTTTTTAAATGAACAAACACGAAGTTCTCTCTCTGAGCGCAGGGACGGCGCCCTGACGCACACAGGGCTCACGACAAACGACCCACAACACACACACCACCACGACAAACACACACAACAGGACCACATCGTCAGGACCACGCCAGAGAGACCAGATCCTCAGCCCACCCACCTGCAGCCCCTCCCCACCACGACTACGCCTCCAACTGAAGTCGTGCACAGAAATACGGACAAACAAACACGTTGCACAACAAATAACAATGTTATCCGACAAAAGGTGACGGCTAGCTCATTCATTTCCTGTGGAGGAGGCGTTAGCATCAATGTAGCGGCGTTAGCACCAATGTAGCGGCATTAGCACCAATGTAGCAGCGTTAGCACCAATGTAGCTGCGTTAGCACCAATGTAGCGGCGTTAGCACCAATGTAGCAGCGTTAGCACCAATGTAGCTGTGTTAGCACCAACGTAGCTGTGTTAGCACCAACGTAGCAGCCTTAGCATCTGCTCAGATTTCCTCTCAAAGTTCAAATCAGTTGAACTTTGACCTTTCAAAAGCTCGACCAATGAGAGAGAAGCTTTGAGTGTGACGTTTCCGTTTCCTAGGCAACCAGAGAGCGACATCACGCCGATGTTGATGAAAGACGGAAGAAAAACGTTCCCGAACTTTTTAACGTTCCACTGAAGTCGTTACAGGATCAGAAGGAAACGTAAAGATGGAGGTTTGTCAGCAGCTAACGATCGCTACGATGCTAACGCTGGTTTAGCCAATGCTGGTTTAATGCTAACAGCTGCTACGATGCTAACACTGGTTTAGCTAACGCTGGTTTAATGCTAAAAGCCGCTACAATGCTAACAATGGTTTAGCTAACATTGGTTTAATGCTAACAGCTGCTACAATGCTAACGCTGGTTTAGCTAACGCTGGTTTAGCTAACGCTGGTTTAATGCTAACGGCTGCTACAGAGCTAACGCTGGTTTAGACGTTTACTGCAGACTCACCCCCGCACACTCACCCTCGCAGACTCACCCCTGCACACTCACTCCTGCACACTCACCCCTGCAGACCCACGCCTGCAGACTCACCCCTGCAGACTCACCCCTGCAGACTCACTCCTGCAGACTCACCCCCGCAGACTCACCCCTGCAGACTCACCCCCGCAGACTCACCCCTGCAGACTCACCCCCGCAGACTCACCCCCGTAGACCCCCCCCGCAGACTCACCCCTGCTGACCCCCCCCCGCAGACTCACCCCCGCAGCCTCACCCCTGCACACCCCCCCTGCAGACTCACCCCTGCACACCCCCCCTGCAGACTCACCCCTGCAGCCTCACCCCTGCACCCCCCCCGCAGCCTCACCCCTGCAGCCTCACCCCTGCAGCCTCACCCCTGCACACCCCCCCTGCAGACTCACCCCTGCAGACTCACCCCTGCACTCACCCCTGCACACACCCCCCGCAGACTCACCGCCGCAGACTCACCCCTGCAGACCCCCCCCGCAGACTCACCCCTGCAGACTCATCCCCTGCTGACCCCCCCCCGCAGACTCACCCCCGCAGACTCACCCCCGCAGACTCACCCCTGCAGACTCTCCCCCGCAGACTCACCCCTGCAGACTCTCCCCCGCAGACTCACCCCTGCAGACTCACCCCCGCAGCCTCACCCCTGCAGACTCAACCCTGCTGACCCCCCCCCGCAGACTCACCCCCGCAGACTCACCCCTGCAGACTCACCCCTGCTGACCCCCCCCCCCCCCCGCAGACTCACCCCTGCTGACCCCCCCCCCCCCCGCAGACTCACCCCTGCAGACTCACCCCTGCACACACCCCCGGCAGCCTCACCCCTGCAGACTCACCCCTGCAGACTCACCCCTGCAGACTCACCCCTGCAGACTCACCCCTGCTGATGGTGACGACCACGAACACTTTCATCTGTTTTTAAAAATGAACCAAAAACGGATTTCACTAAACATCTGTGAAAAGGGACGAAAGGGGGGAGGACAAGAGGACAGGAGGACAGGGGGAGGACAGGGGGAGGAGAGGAGGAGGACAGGAGGAGGACAGGAGGAGGACAGGAGGACAGGGGGACAACAGGAGGGAGGACGGGGGAGGACAGGAGGACAGGAGGACAGGGGGGAGGACAGGGGGGGGACAGGGGGGGGGACAGGAGGAGGACAGGAGGACAGGAGGACAGGAGGAGGACAGGGGGAGGACAGGAGGACAGGAGGAGGACAGGAGGAGGACAGGAGGACGACAGGAGGACAGGAGGAGGACAGGGGGAGGACAGGAGGACAGGGGGACAGGAGGACAGGAGGACAGGAGGAGGACAGGAGGACAGGAGGAGGACAGGAGGACAGGAGGACAGGAGGACAGGGGGACAGGAGGAGGACAGGGGGAGGACAGGAGGAGGACAGGAGGACAGGAGGACAGGAGGAGGACAGGAGGAGGACAGGAGGAGGACAGGAGGACAGGAGGAGGACAGGAGGAGGACAGGAGGACAGGAGGAGGACAGAGGGAGGACAGGAGGAGGACAGGAGGACAGGAGGAGGACAGGAGGAGGACAGGAGGACAGGAGGACGACAGGAGGACAGGAGGAGGACAGGAGGACAGGAGGAGGACAGGAGGAGGACAGGGGGAGGACAGGAGGACAGGAGGAGGACAGGAGGACAGGAGGACAGGGGGAGGACAGGAGGAGGACAGGAGGACAGGAGGAGGACAGGAGGAGGACAGGGGGAGGACAGGAGGACAGGAGGACAGGAGGACAGGAGGACAGGAGGAGGACAGGAGGAGGACAGGAGGACAGGAGGAGGACAGGAGGACAGGAGGACAGGGGGAGGACAGGAGGAGGACAGGAGGACAGGAGGAGGACAGGAGGAGGACAGGAGGACGACAGGAGGACAGGAGGAGGACAGGAGGAGGACAGGAGGACGACAGGAGGACAGGAGGAGGACAGGAGGAGGACAGGGGGAGGACAGGAGGACAGGGGGACAGGAGGACAGGAGGAGGACAGGAGGACAGGAGGAGGACAGGAGGACAGGAGGACAGGGGGACAGGAGGAGGACAGGGGGAGGACAGGAGGAGGACAGGAGGACAGGAGGACAGGAGGAGGACAGGGGGAGGACAGGAGGACAGGAGGAGGACAGGAGGAGGACAGGAGGACGACAGGAGGACAGGAGGAGGACAGGGGGAGGACAGGAGGACAGGGGGACAGGAGGACAGGAGGAGGACAGGAGGACAGGAGGAGGACAGGAGGACAGGAGGACAGGAGGACAGGGGGACAGGAGGAGGACAGGGGGAGGACAGGAGGAGGACAGGAGGACAGGAGGACAGGAGGAGGACAGGGGGAGGACAGGAGGACAGGAGGACAGGAGGAGGACAGGGGGAGGACAGGAGGACAGGAGGAGGACAGGAGGACAGGAGGACAGGGGGAGGACAGGAGGACAGGAGGAGGACAGGAGGACAGGAGGAGGACAGGGGGAGGACAGGAGGACAGGAGGACAGGAGGACAGGAGGACAGGGGGAGGACAGGAGGACAGGAGGAGGACGGAGGGACGGGGGGAGGACAGGAGGACAGGAGGGACGGGGGGAGGACGGGGGGAGGACGGGGGGAGGACGGGGGGAGGACGGGGCAGTGAGAGTGGAAAGAGCAGCAGCAGGGTCCGTGTTTGAACTGAGACGCTGGAGACAAATTAACCTTTAATGGAGATCAGAGAAAATATTGACTCAACACATTAAACACTGCTGAGAGTGTGTGTGTGTGTGTGTGTGTGTGTGTGTGTGTGTGTGTGTGTGTGTGTGTCTGTGAGTGTCTGTGAGTGTGTGTGTGTGTGTGTGTGTGTGTGTGTGTGTGTGTGTGTCTGTGAGTGTGTGTGTGTGTGTGTGTGTGTGTGTGTGTGTGTGTGTGTGTGTGTGTGTGTGTGTGTGTGTGTGTGTGTGTGTGTGTCTAACAGGAAGTGGTTTTGGTCACAGTGGGCGCCTCATTTTTCATCTCTTTGATTTTGTTGTGGATCCATTTGTTCTGGATTTGCATCGTCGTCGTTGTTGTTGTTGTTGTGTTTGTTGTCACGTGTGAGTCCGGAGCCTCGCCGGTGAGTCGGGGTCGTTCCCGGTGGGGGGGTCGGCCTCCTCCAGGGGAGCGCGTGTCCCCAATCCTGTTTGTGGTTTTCATGGACAGGATGTGGAGGCGTAGTCGTGGTGGGGAGGGGCTGCAGGTGGGTGGGCTGAGGATCTGGTCTCTGACGTCCTGACGACGTGGTCTTGAAGTAGAGCCGCTGCTCCTTTGTGTTGAAAGGAGCCAGTTGAGGTGGTTCAGGATCATCTGGTCTGGATGAACCCTGGGCGCCTCCCTAGGGAGGTGTTCCAGGCACGTCCAGCTGGGAGGAGGCCTCGGGGAAGACCAAGGACCAGGTGGAGAGATTAGATCTCCACACTGGCCTGGGAACGCCTCAGGATCCCCCAGTTAGAGCTGGTTAATGTGGCCCGGGAAAGGGAAGTTTGGGGTCCCCTGCTGGAGCTGCTGCCCCTGAGACCTGATCCAGGATCAGAGGCTGGAGCTGCTGCCCCTGAGACCTGATCCAGGATCAGAGGCTGGAGCTGCTGCCCCTGAGACCTGATCCAGGATCAGAGGCTGGAGCTGCTGCCCCTGAGACCTGATCCAGGATCAGAGGCTGGAGCTGCTGCCCCTGAGACCTGATCCAGGATCAGAGGCTGGAGCTGCTGCCCCTGAGACCTGATCCAGGATCAGAGGCTGGAGCTGCTGCCCCCGAGTCTTGGGCGGTTTGTCGTGGTGTTGTGTGTGTGTGTGTGTGTGTGTTTGTCGTGGTGTTGTGTGTGTGTGTGTGTGTTGTGGGTCGGGGTGTTATGTGTGTTGTGTGTGTGTGTGTGTTGTGGGTCGTTTGTCGTGAGCCCCGTGTGCGTCAGGGCGCCGTCCCTGCGCTCGGAGAGAGAACGTCGTGTTTGTCCATTTAAAAACACAGCAGGTGTTTGTGAAAGGTCTGTGTGTGTGTGTGTGTGTGTGTGTGTGTGTGTGTGTGTGTGTGTGTGTGTGTGTTCATACAAAAACTAATAAAGATATAAATAAAAAAAGATAATTTGGTTTAAATAAAATAAAAACAACCCGACGGGTCGGCGTCCTGCAGCGCCGCCGCCGCCGCCGCCGCTAAATCAGGAATAATTGAAAACAGATTAAACTGTTATCAGGCGGAGCAGAGTGTGTGTGTGTGTGTGTGTGTGTGTGTGTGTGTGTGTGTGTGTGTGTGTGTGTGTGTGTGTGTGTGTGTGTGTGTGTGTGTGTGTGTGTTATCTCCGTCTCTCACCTGCTCGGTTACAGCGTTTCCATGGCGATGAGTGAACTTCCTGTCAGCGGGTGCAGGTCTGAATCCCGCTGCCCTTCAGCCAGGCACTGCTGCTGATGTCATCGGCCAATCACAGCGCTCCGTCGTGCTCGTCTGCGCCTGATAACGAGCCGCAGATCTGTGCTCAGGTTAGGTTTGTTTGTTTGTTTGTTTGTTTGTTTGTTTGTTTGTTTGTTTGTTTGTTGTTTGTCTCAGTGGAAGTTGAATTAAAAAGTCTGGATGAAAATTATCTGTGACCGTGACGACGAGAGGCGTCCAACAAACACAACAACGAAGACAGTAACGACGACAACAACACAGAAAAGGACAACATTAAGACAACAATGACGACGATTATAGCGACGTTAACGACAACATCGATTACGATAACGATGATAGCAACAACAACAATAACGTCAACAACGATGACGACGACAATGACAACAACAACAACGAGAACGAGAACAACGATGACGACAACAGCAACAACGATAGCGACAACAACAATAACAACAACAAAAACAACAACCATGAAAACGACAACAACGATGACGATAACAACGATGACGACAACAACGATAACAACGATGACGACAACAACGATAACAACAACGATAACGACAACAACGATGATGACAACAACGATGACAACAACAACGATAACAACGATGACGACAACAACAATAACAACAACAACGATGACGACAACAACGATAACGACAACGATGACGACAACAACGATAACAACAACGATGACGACAACAACGATAACAACAACGATGACGACAACAACGATAACAACAACGATAACAACAACAACAACCACAACAACCACAACAACAACGATAACAACAACAACAACCACAACAACCACAACAACAACGATAACAACGACAACAACGACAACGACGATAACGACAACCACAACAACAACAACGACACCGAAAAGGACAACATTAAGACAAAAACGATAACAACACACACACACACACACACACACACACACACACACACACACACACACACACACACACACACACACACACACACACACACACACACACACACACACACACACACACACACACACACACACACACACACACACACACACACACACACACACACACACACACACACACACACACACGTGTGCGTCACACGCTCCGTTAATGGGTCCAAAGGTCAGGTCGGGGGGGGGGGGGGACCCCGCAGAGCAGCCGGCCAATAACACGCTCCGCTGTGGGGCGACCAATCAAACGCCCGGGTGGAGGTGAATGTGTCCGTCAGCGTGGACTAATCAATGAGCAGAGACGCAGCGGGCGAGTGTCCGTCACACACACACACACACACACACACACACACACACACACACTGATTCACCTCATCCACACGATTAGAGGGTCGGCACACACCACGGGACCCCCCGCCGCCGCCGCCCAGCGGGATTCTGGGAAGGCTGTTCAGACTGACAGGCCGAGAGAAAGTGTCCTCCTGACAGGAAGTGAGAGACAGAGAGAGAGGAGTGGAGAGGAGGAGACGAGGGGAGAGGAGACGAGAGGAGACGAGAGGAGAGGAGGGGAGAGGAGACGAGAGGAGACGAGAGGAGGAGACGAGGGGAGAGGAGACGAGACGAGAGGAGACGAGAGGAGAGGAGAGGAGAGGAGAGGAGACGAGAGGAGGAGACGAGAGGAGACGAGAGGAGACGAGAGGAGGAGACGAGAGGAGACGAGAGGAGACGAGAGGAGACGAGAGGAGACGAGAGGAGACGAGAGGAGACGAGAGGAGACGAGAGGAGACGAGAGGAGACAAGAGGAGACGAGAGGAGACAAGAGGAGACGAGAGGAGAGGAGACGAGGGGAGACAAGAGGAGACAAGGGGAGGAGACAAGAGGAGACGAGAGGAGACGAGAGGAGACGAGACGAGAGGAGACGAGAGGAGACGAGAGGAGAGGAGGGGAGACGAGAGGAGACAAGAGGAGAGGAGAGGAGACGAGAGTAGAGGAGAGGAGACAAGGGGAGAGGAGAGGAGGAGACGAGAGGAGACGAGACGAGAGGAGACGAGAGGAGACGAGAGGAGAGGAGGGGAGACGAGAGGAGACAAGAGGAGAGGAGAGGAGACGAGAGTAGAGGAGAGGAGACAAGGGGAGAGGAAACGAGGGGAGACGAGACGAGGGGAGACAAGAGGAGACGAGAGGAGACAAGGGGAGAGGAGAGGAGAGGAGAGGAGACGAGACGGGAGGAGACGGGAGGAGACGAGGGGAGAGGAGACGAGAGGAGACGAGGAGATGAGAGGGAGGAGACGAGAGGAGACAAGACGAGAGGAGACAAGACGAGAGGAGACAAGACGAGAGGAGACAAGACGAGAGGAGACGAGAGGAGACGAGAGGAGACGAGGGGAGACGAGAGGAGACGAGAGGAGGAGACGAGAGGGAGGAGACGAGAGGAGACGAGAGGAGAGGAAACAAGGGGAGAGGAGACAAGAGGAGAGGAGACAAGGGGAGAGGAGAGGAGACAAGAGGAGGAGACGAGAGGAGACGAGAGGAGACGAGAGGAGGAGACGAGAGGAGACGAGAGGAGACGAGAGGAGGAGACGAGGGGAGAGGACACAAAACAAGAGGAGAGGAGACGAGAGGAGAGGAGACATGAGGAGAGGAGACATGAGGAGGAGACAAGGGGAGAGGAGACATGTGGCTGAAGGTCTGCACATCATCCATCATGCTGTAACAGGTGTGTTCCACCCTCAGCCTGGCTTTCACCAGTCCTGCCAGAACAGGCCCCAGCTCCACACAGCCAGCGTCCTGGACCCGGTTCCTGCGGGTCAGCCTGCGTCCTGGACCCGGTTCCTGAGGGTCAGCCAGAGTCCTGGACCCGGTTCCTGCGGGTCAGCCAGAGTCCTGGACCTGGTTCCTGCGGGTCAGCCAGAGTCCTGGACCCGGTTCCTGCGGGTCAGCCAGAGTCCTGGACCTGGTTCCTGCGGGTCAGCCAGAGTCCTGGACCCGGTTCCTGCGGGTCAGCCAGCGTCCTGGACCCTGTTCCTGCGGGTCAGCCAGCGTCCGTCCTGGACCCGGTTCCTGCGGGTCAGCCAGAGTCCTGGACCCGGTTCCTGCGGGTCAGCCAGCGTCCTGGACCCGGTTCCTGCGGGTCAGCCAGCGTCCTGGGCCCGGTTCCTGCGGGTCAGCCAGCGTCCTGGACCCGGTTCAGCAGGAGGTGCACGGCCTTCTGCTGGACGGTGAACTACTCCCCCAGAGTCTCAGCTCCGGAGCTGAACCCACCTCCCTCCCCCAGCTCCGGATCAAGGTGCGCTCTGCACCTGTTTGTAGCTATCGCCCCGTGCACCCCCCCCCCCCCCCCACTGGAGGTCAGCTGTCCGCTTCTCAACGGGCACCTCGTACAGGCAACGCCAACTGCCTTTCGGGGAAGAGTCCGGACCAAAGAACTCGGTCCACCTCGACTCCTTTACTCCTTCCAGGGAGACACGGTTCAAGAGCTTCACCAGGAGTTGGTAGATTTCTTTCTTTTCTGCTTCTTCAAACTTCTTGAGGGGCGGTGTTTTAAAAGAGAGCAGCTGGCCTCCTCCTTCCTGCCAGTCCCCCACAGCTGGTGCCATCGACAACGCAGGGGAACTGTAGCTGCCGTCCTCGATCCGCCGGTCACACGAGGCGGCGTCCTCAACGAGAGCCTTCAGGGACTGTGGCAGGGCGGCACGGACCTCTCCCCCCACTCTGGTGACCAGTCAGAGAGGAGATGCTGCAGTGGGCTCTCATGTCTTCCACGGACGATGTTCTAAGCAGATGGCCCACCTTTGTGAAACCGGCCTCTCTCAGACTGTTCCGCACGCCGGCAGACTCCAGCGTTCGTGGTCTCAGGCGGTTCTTCTAAAACCCACATACCTGGAACTCCATCCAAGGTACTTGCAGTCTTAACCTCCTGCCACGCCTGCAAGACGGAAGAGTAGAACGGCGTCAGTGTGGTCAGGTCCACCTCGTTGAGCTGCAGGAGGAACAGCTGTTTGTCATAACCCAACCTGCCAGCTCGCCTTAGCCGTGTCCAGCCGAGCCGGGCCACAGGCGTAAAGGAGTCTCTTTGCAGTTTGCAGCCTAAAGCAGCAGTTCTGTCCCGTCCCCCTTCAGCTACAGGCAGGCAAAGGACTGCTGCCCGGACCCAATGTCGACCAGACCAGAAGAAATCCACCATATCCCTTTGGATGTCCTCGCTCAGGCCTCTAGGTGGCGTCAGAGCAGAAGGTCTGTGCCAAAGGGTCGAGGCGAAGCAACCAGGACTCTTCCTCTATAGGACAGCTGAGGCAGCAACCACTTAGTTAAGCGAGCGCACACCTTTTCCTTCACTCCCCAAAAACACCCACAGGACTTTCAGGCTGTCCTTTCCCTACTCAGGACCCCCGGGCAGACCGGGCACTGACTCATCTCCCCACTCTCCAACCGACAGAGCTTCACCTTCTGCCCAGGTCACTCCGGCAGAAGAAGCTCTCTCACGCAAGGAACGGGTGTCCTGCAAAAACTGGACATCCTCTTGGTCAGAGACAGAAACATTAAACACGCTCACCTTCAGCGTGTCCAGGGACGTAGCCTCGGCCTTCAGCAGGTGTCCCGGCTCAGGACGGCTCCCTCCTGAAGACCGGCCCTCAGGCTTTCAGACTGCAGCTACTCGTCTCCATGACGCCGTTAAAGAACAGTGGCTCCTCAAACGCCCACGTGCCCGGGATGCCGTCTTTGACTCGTCTGCAGACCTGCAACAGCGAGGAGTGGAAAGACCGGCGAGGTGAACAGCTGCTTACCCAAACCCCCCTACTCTCCTCAACAGCAGCCTTTGGGCAAACCTCAGTCTGAAGGAGTCTGCAGGAGACCGTCTGAGCCCTCGCCCTCCTTCCTCAACAGGCAGGTAGAGGGCTGCTGCTCGGGCCCAGTGCTGCCCAGACCAGAAGAAGTCCGTGACACTCCTCTGAGTGTCCCCCATCAGGCCTCTAACCAGTCTGTGCCAAAGAGTCGAGGCGACCACGTTATTGACGACCACAACTCGACCCCTAAGAAATTTAGACCCACGAGTGCACCTCCTTCACTTAACCCTCAGATCCCCAGAACTCTCCCAGGACCCTCAACCCTTCCTCTACTCACCCCAGACCTCCAGGCAGACTGGACCCGGCCTGATCCCTCCGCTGTCCCAACAACACTGCATCACTGTTAGTCCAGTTCACCCGCGTAGATCTGCTCATATAGGGACAGGGTCCCCCTCAGACACTGGACGCCCCCCCCCAGAGACAAAGACGCTAACGTCATCTGCGTACGTGCGCACACGGTAAGTCGACGTTCAACGCCACAGGAGCCCGTGAAGGTACAGAACCAAAAGGACCCCACACCCACAGTGGTTCTGGGGTCCTGGGGGAAACACACAGGGACAGGAAGTGAAACACGGCGTGACTCGAGGAGACTTTTTTTTTCAAATTAAAGATGGCGGCAAATATCACATCATGAAAACAACGTTGCGTTCAAATGCAAAAATAAAATAAAAAAAGTATGTTTAAGGAATAAAACCCGGCCATCGCCATGGTAACCCTGGCAGCGTCACCACCTGTCTGCTGTAACCTAGCAACCGCAGAGCCGCAGCGGCCCGTGACCCGGCGGGACGCCAGGTGGCAGCGGCTAACCGCAGACGACAGCGCGCGTTTCACACCTGTCCAACGCTGTTACCACGGAGACGGCCCCTGGGACCAGAGCTGACAGCTGATTGGTTCAGCCCTAAAATAACGTTCGTGTCAACAAAACAACGAGTGTGTGTGTGTGTGTGCGTGCGCGTGTGAGTGTGTGTGTGTGAGTGCGTGTGCGAGCGTGCGTGTGCGTGCGTGTGCGTCTGTGCGTGCGTGCGTGCGTGTGTGTAAACTAAACACCAAACAAAAGCCAAACTTTCTTCTCTAACAAATGTTTTTTCCATGAAAACGAGAGAAAACAACATTTATGTGTCAACAACAACAAACACAACAACAACAACGACAACAAACACAACAACAACAACACAACAAACAACAACGACAACAAACACAACAACCAACAACAACGACAACAAACACAACAAAAACACAACAAACAACAACAAACACGACAACAAACACAACAACAACAAACACAACAGCAACAAACACAACAACAACAAACACAACAGCAACAAACAACAACAACAAACAACAACAACAAACAACAACAACAAACACAACAACAAACACAACAGCAACAAACAACAACAACAAACAACAACAACAAACACAACAACAACAAACACAACAACAACAAACAACAACAACAACAATAAGAGGAGATAAAGAAAACTCAAACTCACCACCGCAGAGATGAACACACACTCACACACACACTCACACACTCACACGCACACGGCTGGAAGTGGCAAATAGAAAATGGCCGAGTGGGCGGAGCCTCTGATTGGCTCTGCTGAGGTTCCACCTGGTGGGCGGGGCAATCAGAGGCTCCGCCCACAGGACGGAACCAGAAACACGTCCTTATACGGACAAAGAGACACAACAGGTGTGTTTTAGATACACACACAGGAACACATAAATAAATAAATTTATTTATAAATATAGGAATACATTTTTATATAAACACAGGAATAAATGAATAAATGCATGAATTAATAAATAAACAGGACATCAATTAATGAAACATTTATTTCATTTAACGAGTGTTTTTGTTCTGGTGTCACACTGAAAGTCGTCCCCAAGTCTGTTGAGTTTGATACAAAGGAAAATTACTACAAAAAAAAAGGAGGGAAAGCTAGCTGCTGCTAAGCTAAGTGCAAAGCGCTAAGCTTAGAGCTAGGCTAAGTGCTAGCGGTTGTGCTAGCTGCTGCTCCTTAAGTGGTCTAAACTTAACGGTCTCCTTTTGTTGTCGTGGTGTTTCCTGATCCAGGTGAACTCAAACGTGGCGATGACATCACAAAGGTGCTGACTCACCTGATCCGTCACCGCGGAGACGATGACTCGTGCGTCTGGCTCTGTGATGCGTCACCTGTCTGGAGCCAATCAGGAGGCTCGTCTCTGCGTGTGACGGCGTGTGTTTCACTGTAAAGACGTGTGTGTGTGTGTGTGTGTGTGTGTGTGTGTGTGTGTGTGTGTGTGTGTGTGTGTGTGTGTGTGTGTGTGTGTGTGTGTGTGTGTGTGTGTGTGTGTGTGAACAGCAGGAAACACTGTCATCAACATTAACACTCCACAGGATCAAATAAAGAGATTTTAAATGTTCAACCACAAAGAGACACAAAACAACCACAAAGAGACACAAAACAACCACAAAGAGACACAAAACAACCACAAAGAGACACAAAACAACAACAAAGAGACACAAAACAACCACAAAGAGACACAAAACAACTACAAAGAGACACAAAACAACTACAAAGAGACACAAAACAACCACAAAGAGACAGAAAACAACTACAAAGAGACAGAAAACAACCACAAAGAGACACAAAACAACTACAAAGAGACACAAAACAACTACAAAGAGACACAAAACAACCACAAAGAGACACAAAACAACTACAAAGACACAAAACAACTACAAAGAGACACAAAACAACCACAAAGAGACAAAACAACCACAAAGAGACACTAAACAACTTCAAAGAGACACAAAACAACTACAAAGACACAAAACAACTACAAAGAGACACAAAACAACCACAAAGACACAAAACAACCACAAAGAGACACTAAACAACTACAAAGACACAAAACAACTACAAAGACACACAAAACAACCACAAAGAGACAAAACAACTACAAAGAGACACAAAACAACCACAAAGACACAAAACAACCACAAAGAGACACTAAGCAACCACAAAGACACACAAAACAACCACAAAGAGACACAAAACAACCACAAAGGGACACAAAACAACCACAAAGAGACACAAAACAACCACAAAGAGACACAAAACAACCACAAAGACACAAAACAATCACAAAGAGACAAAAACCAACTACAAAGAGACACAAAACAACTACAAAGAGACAAAAAAGACACAAAACAACTACAAAGAGACACAAAACAACTACAAAGAGACACAAAACAACTACAAAGAGACACAAAACAACTGCAAAGAGACACAAAACAACCACAAAGAGACAAAACAACCACAAAGACACAAAACAACTACAAAGACACAAAACAACTACAAAGAGACACAAAACAACCACAAAGACACAAAACAACCACAAAGAGACAAAAACCAACTACAAAGAGACACAAAACAACTACAAAGAGACACAAAACAACTACAAAGAGACAAAAAAGACACAAAACAACTACAAAGAGACACAAAACAACTACAAAGAGACACAAAACAACCACAAAGGGACACAAAACAACCACAAAGAGACACAAAACAACCACAAAGAGACACAAAACAACTACAAAGAGACACAAAACAACCACAAAGGGACACAAAACAACCACAAAGAGACACAAAACAACCACAAAGGGACACAAAACAACCACAAAGAGACACAAAACAACCACAAAGAGACACAAAACAACTACAAAGAGACACAAAACAACCACAAAGAGACACTAAACGACTACAAAGAGACACTAAACAACCACAAAGAGACACAAAACGACTACAAAGAGACAAAACTACAAAGAGACAAACGTCTTGTGTGTCTCAGACTCTTTTCAGGCTCAGGAAACATTTGTATCTGTTTTATTTTAAAGTAATTTAAAATCATTAAAAGTCATAAAATCGTTTGATCTTTTCTGTAAAAACAACAACAAACGACGTCGTTAAAACGCAACAGGACAATAAAACAAACAATAAAACAAACAATAATCAAGAATAATGAAGAAAGATCAAAGACGATAATAAAACAATAACAAGAGAAACACATGAAGAGACAAACAACGTCATTAAAACAACATTAAGATTTAAATAAACACAGAAAAGCTGCAGAGACGAAACACGAGAGCGACTCTGATCACAGACATACACACAGGAATAAACAACAATAATAATAAATAACAATAATAAAGAAGAATAAAGCATAAATGAGGGAATGAGTGGCGGACCGCTGTGACGGCCCGGCCGACCCCCCGGGGGACCGCGAGCCTCAGGCTGAGAACCGCTGTCAACTGAGCAGCAGGAAGGGAAGAAAAAGTGTCTGGAGACGGATCATTGGACTAAAGCCTCTTCATCACCTCCTCCTCCTCCTCCTCCTCATCATCACCATCAGCGGTGATCAGTGACGTCAGCGGGCTCTATAAGAGCCGCGGGCGCGGGACGGACCCACAACAGCCTCCGACCCGCGGACCGACACACACACACACGCGGACAGACACACACACACACACTCAGGCGGGCAGACTCACACACACTCACACAGGTGATGAAGATGATGATGATGAAGATGAGCTCCTCTCCGCACCTCCTCCTCCTGCTCCTGCTCTCACTCACCGCCTCCATCAGCTGCTCCTCCGCCGCTCAGAGAGGCTCCAAACTCCGCCTGATGCTGCACCGGACCCCGCTGCTGAGCTCCAAGCAGGTCCGGACACACACACACACACACACACACACACACACACACAGATACACACACACACACACACACACACACACACACACTCAGAGACAGAGACACACACACACACACACACACACACTCAGAGACACACACACACACACACACCCCCCGCTGCTGAGCTCCAAGCAGGTCCGGACACACACACACACACACACACACACACACACACACACACACACACACACACACACACACACACACACACACACACACACACACACACACACACACACACACACACACACACACACACACACACACACACACACACACACACACCCCGCTGCTGAGCTCCAAGCAGGTCCGGACACACACACACACACACACACACACACACACACACACACACACACACACACAGAGAGAGAGACACACACACCCACACACACACACACACTCAGAGACAGACACACACACACACACACACACACACACACACACACACACACACACACACACACACACACACACACACACACACACACACACACACACACACACACACCCCGCTGCTGAGCTCCTAGCAGGTCCGGACACACACACACACACACACACACACACCTGACACACACACACACACACACTTAGAGAGAGAGAGAGACACACACACACACAGACACACACACACACGCACACACACAGAGACAGAGACACATACACACACACACACACTCAGAGAGAGACAGACACACACACACACACACACACACACACACACACACTCAGAGAGAGACAGACACACACACACGCACAGACACACACGTACACACACACACACACACACACACACTCAGAGACAGAGAGACACACACACACACACACAGCGACACACACACACACACTCAGAGAGAGACACACACACACACACATTCCTGCAGTGGAACTTTAAACACACACACATGCTCGTGCTCGTGCATGTGCAAGCGTGCCGCTCCTAGACGTGGTACGGTTGCACAGTGGGAGGGGGCACGGCACGGAGGCACAGTGGGAGGGGGCACGGTACAGAGGCACAGTGGGAGGGCGTCCTGAGAGACTGTCTTTGTGAGCATCGTGTGTTTCTCTGAGTTTAAGGTTTGAATCCTGCGTCAAGCTGTGGAGGAGGGCTGGGGGGTCACATGAGGGGGGGGGTCTCTGGGGTCCCGGGTCCCTGGTCTCTGGGGTCTCTGGTCTCTGGGGTCCCTGGTCTCTGGGGTCCCTGGTCCCTGGTCTCTGGGGTCCCTGGTCTCTGGGGTCCCTGGTCTCTGGGGTCTCTGGTCTCTGGGGTTCCTGGTCTCTGGGGTCTCTGGGGTCCCTGGTCTCTAGGGTCCCTGGTCTCTGGGGTCCCTGGTCTCTGGGGTCTCTGGTCTCTGGGGTCCATGGTCTCTGGGGTCCCTGGTCTCTGTGGTCCCTGGTCTCTGGGGTCCCTGGTCTCTGTGGTCCCTGGTCTCTGTGGTCCCTGGTCTCTGTGGTCCCTGGTCTCTGGTCTCTGGGGTCCCTGGTCTCTGGGGTCCCTGGTCTCTGGTCTCTGGGGTCCCTGGTCTCTGGGGTCCCTGGTCCCTGGTCTCTGGGGTCCCTGGTCTCTGGGGTCCCTGGTCTCTGGGGTCCCTGGTCTCTGGGGTCCCTGGTCTCTGTGGTCCCTGGTCTCTGGTCTCTGGGGTCCCTGGTCTCTGTGGTCCCTGGTCTCTGGTCTCTGGGGTCCCTGGTCTCTGGGGTCCCTGGTCTCTGGGGTCCCTGGTCTCTGTGGTCCCTGGTCTCTGTGGTCCCTGGTCTCTGGTCTCTGGGGTCCCTGGTCTCTGGGGTCCCTGGTCTCTGGGGTCTCTGGGGTCCCTGGTCTCTGGGGTCCCTGGTCCCTGGTCTCTGGGGTCCCTGGTCTCTGGGGTCCCTGGTCTCTGGGGTCCCTGGTCTCTGGGGTCCCTGGTCTCTGGGGTCCCTGGTCTCTGGTCTCTGGGGTCCCTGGTCTCTGGGGTCCCTGGTCTCTGGGGTCCCTGGTCCCTGGGGTCCCTGGTCCCTGGGGTCCCTCTCTAACGTGGTCTCCCCCCCCCAGGACGTGTCCCGGGCGTCCCTGGCGGAGCTGCTCCTGTCGGACCTGCTGCAGGTGGAGAACGAGGCGCTGGAGGAGGAGAGCTTCCCCGGGTCTGAGCCCGAGGGCGTGCGTCTGGACCTGGAACGGGCCGCCGGCGGCGAGGACGGCGGCGCCCTGCTCGCCCCCCGGGAGAGAAAGGCCGGCTGCAAGAACTTCTTCTGGAAGACCTTCACTTCCTGCTGAGGGCCCCTCACCTTCATCACCCCCCCGCCCCTCGCCTGTCCGTCGCCGTGGTCACCGGCTCCAGACGCCGCCCTCACGGCGTGCAGCGCCCTCGAGGGGGCGGAGCCACGCCTCCAGACTTTTCTGAGCTGAACATGAAACGATTTTTAACTGTTGAATAAAATCTGTTTGAGACAAAACGCTGTGTGTGTCAACTAAAGGTGACCGTTAAGTTAGACCACTAAAGGTGACCGTTAAGTTAGACCACTAAAGGTGACCGTTAAGTTAGACCACTAAAGGTGACCGTTAAGTTAGACCACTAAAGGTGACCGTTAAGTTAGACCACTAAAGGTGACCGTTAAGTTAAGACCACTAAAGGTGACCGTTAAGTTAAGACCACTAAAGGTGACCGTTAAGTTTAGATGACTAAAGGTGACCGTTAAGTTTAGTCTCTAAAGGAGACGGTTAAGTTTAGTCACTAAAGGAGACGGTTAAGTTTAGTCTCTAAAGGAGACGGTTAAGTTTAGTCACTAAAGGAGACGGTTAAGTTTAGATGACTAAAGGTGACCGTTAAGTTTAGTCTCTAAAGGAGACGGTTAAGTTTAGTCACTAAAGGAGACGGTTAAGTTTAGTCTCTAAAGGTGACGGTTAAGTTTAGTCTCTAAAGGAGACGGTTAAGTTTAGACACTAAAGGAGACGGTTAAGTTTAGTCACTAAAGGAGACGGTTAAGTTTAGTCTCTAAAGGAGACGGTTAAGTTTAGTCTCTAAAGGAGACGGTTAAGTTTAGTCTCTAAAGGAGACGGTTAAGTTTAGTCACTAAAGGAGACGGTTAAGTTTAGTCTCTAAAGGAGACGGTTAAGTTGAGTCACTAAAGGAGACGGTTAAGTTTAGTCACTAAAGGAGACGGTTAAGTTTAGTCTCTAAAGGTGACGGTTAAGTTTAGTCACTAAAGGAGACGGTTAAGTTTAGTCACTAAAGGAGACGGTTAAGTTTAGTCTCTAAAGGAGACGGTTAAGTTTAGTCACTAAAGGAGACGGTTAAGTTTAGACACTAAAGGAGACGGTTAAGTTTAGACACTAAAGGAGACGGTTAAGTTTAGTCTCTAAAGGAGACGGTTAAGTTTAGTCACTAAAGGAGACGGTTAAGTTTAGTCACTAAAGGTGACGGTTAAGTTTAGTCTCTAAAGGAGACGGTTAAGTTTAGTCACTAAAGGAGACGGTTAAGTTTAGACACTAAAGGAGACGGTTAAGTTTAGTCTCTAAAGGAGACGGTTAAGTTTAGACACTAAAGGAGACGGTTAAGTTTAGTCACTAAAGGAGACGGTTAAGTTTAGACACTAAAGGAGACGGTTAAGTTTAGTCACTAAAGGAGACGGTTAAGTTTAGACACTAAAGGAGACGGTTAAGTTTAGACACTAAAGGAGACGGTTAAGTTTAGTCACTAAAGGAGACGGTTAAGTTTAGACACTAAAGGAGACGGTTAAGTTTAGACACTAAAGGAGACGGTTAAGACACACACACACACACACACACACACACACACACACACACACACACACACACACACACACACACACACACACACACACACACACACACACACACACACACACACACACACACACACACACACACACACACACACACACACACACACACACACACACACACACACACACACACCTGAGGGGAAGAATCAGTTAATGAAGCCTAATAAACACAGCAGTCGCCGTGGCAACCAGACGACCAATGATCTGGCGTTTAACGAGTTGTCTCTTCCTGAACGTCACGGACGAGAGCAGCTGAGGCGATGACACGTGAGAACGCCACGAGGAAAGAAGACATTTCACTTTTATTTGATCCACTCTTTGATCAGGAGCAGCTGCTGCACTGTGACACGTGCAGAGCAGCAACAACAAAAAAGAAGTCCAGCAGTGGGGTTGCCAGGTTGGTCAGACCCGTCCCCTCCAGAAAATCACAGCATCAAAACAAGGATTAGAGGAGTTTGACTGACAGTTAGCGTTAGCCGTTAGCCATTAGCGTTAGCCGTTAGCATTAGCAGTTGGCCATTAGCGTTAGCCGTTAGCTTTAGCAGTTGGCCATTAGCGTTCGCAGTTAGCGTTAGCCGTTAAGAAACCAAGAGAAAGTTTGTTTCATGTTGTCTTAGTTTCCCGTGTTCCTGTTTCGCCGTCTGCTCGCCATCCCCCCCCCCGCTCGTGTTTGTCCCCTGAGCGTCTCGCTGGTGTGTGCCCCCCCCTGGACCCCCCCTCTTCCTGGACTCTTAAGTACATCGTTCTTTCATTAAAGACTCTTAAACCTGACTCCGTGTCCCGTGCGTCTGCGCCTGGGCCCCAGGTCTCTGCGTTGTTCTCAGGACCGCTCACGACGCAGCTGTTACCATGGTGACGCCGCGTCAGAGACGGTGAAGTTGTTTGGAGGCGTCGCTGAACGACTCCAACACGCGTGCGTCTCTGACTCCACGCTCTCGCCTCCTGTGATTGTGTGAAATGACGGTGGATCTGCAGATGCCGTTAGCGTTAGCCGTTAGCCGTTAGCTGTTAGCCGTTAGCCCTTAGCTGTTAGCCGTAAGCTCTTAGCTGTTAGCTGCTAGCTGTTAGCCGTTAGCCGTTAGCGATGGTGGTTCAGGTCTGAGTCCCTGTGACCCTGAGGGCTGTGGTCTGGACCCGTCCCCTCATGGTGGTTCAGGTCTGAGTCCCTGTGAACCTGAGGGCTGTGGTCTGGACCCTGGTGCTCCTGGTCTCCCATGGCAGAGTGGTCTCAGGCGAGGGGCCGGACTAAGAACGCCTCACAGAGACTCTACGGACAAACCAGGAAGAGGAGGAGAGACCCTGCCCGGAGGAAGACCGGGGCCCCCGTCTGGAGCCAGGACCAGACCGAGGGCCCCTCCCCCCTCTCCATCCTGTGGCCCCTCCCCCCTCTCCATCCTGTGGCCCCTCCCCCCTCTCCATCCTGTGGGCCCACCCCTCACAGGAGGACCCTCTGGGGTCAGGGCGCTGCTGCACGGGGGGCAGTGAGGTGAGGGGCCTGGAGGGTCCAGACCCGGGCAGCAGAGGCTCTGGGGACGTGGAGCGTCTCCTCTCTGTGGGGGAAGGAGCCGGAGCTTGTGAGGGAGGTGGAGCTCCCAGTTAGATGTGGGGGGGCTCACCTCCACACACAGTCTGGATCTGGACCCGTGCTCCTGGATAGGGGCTGGACCCTGGTCTTCTCTGGAGGGGCCCAGGGTGTGAGGGGCCGGGCGGGTGTGGGGAGACTCTCAAACCCCCGGCTGAGCGCCGCGGTGTTGGAGTTGACCCCGGTGGACCAGAGGGTGGCCTCCTTACGCCTGCGGGTGGTGGGGGGGGGGCTCTGACTGTTGTTGGTGCAGATGCAGCGAACAGCAGTTCAGAGTCTGGGGCCTTCTTGGAGACCCTGAATGGAGTCCTGCATGGGGCTCCAGTAGGGGACTCCAGAGTCCTGCTGGGAGACTTCAACGCCCACGTGGGCAACGATGGAGACACCTGGAGAGGCTGATTGGGAGGAACGGCCTCCCTGATCTAAACCCCAGCGTCTGGTGTTAGACCTGTGTGCTGGTCCTGGATCCTCTTTAACAAACACCATGTTGGAACAGAAGGAGGCTCAGAAGTGGACCTGGTCCCAGAGCACACTAGGCCAAAGGTCCAGGATCCAGTCTGTGATGGTCTCATCTGATCTGAGGCCGGATGTTTTGGACACTCGGGTGAAGAGAGGGGCAGAGCTGTCAGCTGATCACCATCTGGGGATGAGTGGGTCAGAGGACGGGGAAGGTTCTGGACAGACCGGGTAAACCCAGACCAGTAGTGCGGGTGAACTGGGACCGTCTGGAGGAGGCCCCTGTCCCAGAGACCTTCACCTCACACCTCCGGAGGACCTTTTCTGGCGTCCCTGTGGAGGTTGGGGGCATCGAACCTCAAGGGGCGGGGACCCTGGAGCACCGTGGTGGACCCCGGGGGTCAGGGGTCCCCCTGAAGAAGGAGGCCTTCAGGATCTGGTCTCCCAGAAGACTCCGGAGGTGGTTCTGAGGTCCCCACAGGTCTGAAGGGCTGCAGCCTCTGCTGGGTCAGAGGCAAAGCAGCGGGTGTGGGAGGAGTTCACACAAGTCCTGGAGAAGGACTTTGGGGGGCACCGAGGTGCTTCTGGACCACCATTCAGCACCTCAGGAGGGGGACACGGGGAACCGTCCAAGCTGATGGGGTCATGGGGCGCTGGAAGGACTCTGAGGAAGTCCTGAATCAGGGATCCATGAGCTGCATCCACACATGCTGAAAGCTCTGGGTCTGGAGGGGCCGTCCTGGTCCTGGTCCTGGTCCTGGTCCTGGTCCTGGTCCACACGTCTCTGACACACTGGTGGAAGTCTGGGACAGTGCAGAGGGAGTGGCAGACCGGGGTGGTGGTTCCTGTTCAGAAAGGGGGACCAGAGGGTGTGAGCCAGTTCCAGGGGGATCACACTCCTCAGCCTCCCTGAAGAGGAACCAGGTGGATCCAGTCCTGGACCTGGACCAGGACCAGCTCTGCACTCTCCAGGATCCTGGAGGGGGTCTGGGAGTGTGTGTGTGTGTGTGTGTGTGTGTGTGTGTGTGTGTGTGTGTGTGTGTGTGTGTGTGTGTGTGTGTGTGTCATTTATTCCTGAAAGCTTTTCTTAACAAAGATTTAATGAATGAAATGAGGCTAATCTGAGTGAAGCAGCTGCTACACACACACACACACACACACACACACACACACACACACACACACACACACACACACACACACACACACACACACACACACACACACACACACACACACACACACACACACACACACACACACACACACAGTCATGGAATGTGACTATTTATTTAAGACCTAGACCGTTAAGTTTAGTCACTAAAGGAGACGGTTAAGTTTAGACACTAAAGGAGACGGTTAAGTTTAGACACTAAAGGTGACGGTTAAGTTTAGTCTCTAAAGGTGACGGTTAAGTTTAGTCACTAAAGGAGACGGTTAAGTTTAGTCTCTAAAGGAGACGGTTAAGTTTAGACTCTAAAGGAGACGGTTAAGTTTAGACTCTAAAGGAGACGGTTAAGTTTAGTCACTAAAGGAGACGGTTAAGTTTAGTCACTAAAGGAGACGGTTAAGTTTAGACTCTAAAGGAGACGGTTAAGTTTAGTCTCTAAAGGTGACGGTTAAGTTTAGTCACTAAAGGAGACGGTTAAGTTTAGTCTCTAAAGGAGACGGTTAAGTTTAGACTCTAAAGGAGACGGTTAAGTTTAGACTCTAAAGGAGACGGTTAAGTTTAGACTCTAAAGGAGACGGTTAAGTTTAGTCACTAAAGGAGACGGTTAAGTTTAATCTCTAAAGGAGACGGTTAAGTTTAGACTCTAAAGGAGACGGTTAAGTTTAGACTCTAAAGGAGACGGTTAAGTTTAGTCACTAAAGGAGACGGTTAAGTTTAGTCTCTAAAGGAGACGGTTAAGTTTAGTCTCTAAAGGAGACGGTTAAGTTTAGTCTCTAAAGGAGACGGTTAAGTTTAGTCACTAAAGGAGACGGTTAAGTTTAGTCTCTAAAGGAGACGGTTAAGTTTAGACACTAAAGGAGACGGTTAAGTTTAGTCACTAAAGGTGACGGTTAAGTTTAGTCTCTAAAGGAGACGGTTAAGTTTAGTCTCTAAAGGAGACGGTTAAGTTTAGTCTCTAAAGGAGACGGTTAAGTTTAGACACTAAAGGAGACGGTTAAGTTAGTCACTAAAGGAGACGGTTAAGTTTAGTCTCTAAAGGAGACGGTTAAGTTTAGTCACTAAAGGAGACGGTTAAGTTTAGACCACTAAAGGAGACGGTTAAGTTTAGTCACTAAAGGAGACGGTTAAGTTTAGTCTCTAAAGGAGACGGTTAAGTTTAGACACTAAAGGAGACGGTTAAGTTTAGTCACTAAAGGAGACGGTTAAGTTTAGTCTCTAAAGGAGACGGTTAAGTTTAGTCTCTAAAGGAGACGGTTAAGTTTAGTCTCTAAAGGTGACGGTTAAGTTTAGTCACTAAAGGAGACGGTTAAGTTTAGACACTAAAGGTGACGGTTAAGTTTAGTCTCTAAAGGAGACGGTTAAGTTTAGTCTCTAAAGGAGACGGTTAAGTTTAGACACTAAAGGAGACGGTTAAGTTTAGACACTAAAGGTGACGGTTAAGTTTAGTCTCTAAAGGAGACGGTTAAGTTTAGTCACTAAAGGAGACGGTTAAGTTTAGTCTCTAAAGGTGACGGTTAAGTTTAGTCACTAAAGGAGACGGTTAAGTTTAATCTCTAAGGAGACGGTTAAGTTTAGTCTCTAAAGGAGACGGTTAAGTTTAGACACTAAAGGAGACGGTTAAGTTTAGTCACTAAAGGAGACGGTTAAGTTTAGTCTCTAAAGGAGACGGTTAAGTTTAGTCTCTAAAGGAGACGGTTAAGTTTAGTCACTAAAGGAGACGGTTAAGTTTAGTCTCTAAAGGAGACGGTTAAGTTTAGTCACTAAAGGTGACGGTTAAGTTTAGTCACTAAAGGAGACGGTTAAGTTTAGTCACTAAAGGAGACGGTTAAGTTTAGACACTAAAGGAGACGGTTAAGTTTAGTCTCTAAAGGAGACGGTTAAGTTTAGTCACTAAAGGAGACGGTTAAGTTTAGACACTAAAGGAGACGGTTAAGTTTAGTCTCTAAAGGAGACGGTTAAGTTTAGTCTCTAAAGGAGACGGTTAAGTTTAGTCACTAAAGGAGACGGTTAAGTTTAGTCTCTAAAGGAGACGGTTAAGTTTAGTCACTAAAGGTGACGGTTAAGTTTAGTCACTAAAGGAGACGGTTAAGTTTAGTCACTAAAGGAGACGGTTAAGTTTAGTCTCTAAAGGAGACGGTTAAGTTTAGTCACTAAAGGTGACGGTTAAGTTTAGTCTCTAAAGGTGACGGTTAAGTTTAGTCTCTAAAGGAGACGGTTAAGTTTAGACACTAAAGGAGACGGTTAAGTTTAGTCACTAAAGGTGACGGTTAAGTTTAGTCTCTAAAGGAGACGGTTAAGTTTAGTCTCTAAAGGTGACGGTTAAGTTTAGTCACTAAAGGAGACGGTTTAAGTTTAGTCTCTAAAGGAGACGGTTAAGTTTAGTCTCTAAAGGAGACGGTTAAGTTTAGTCACTAAAGGAGACGGTTAAGTTTAGACACTAAAGGAGACGGTTAAGTTTAGTCACTAAAGGAGACGGTTAAGTTTAGTCTCTAAAGGAGACGGTTAAGTTTAGTCTCTAAAGGAGACGGTTAAGTTTAGTCACTAAAGGAGACGGTTAAGTTTAGACACTAAGGAGACGGTTAAGTTTAGACACTAAAGGAGACGGTTAAGTTTAGTCTCTAAAGGAGACGGTTAAGTTTAGTCTCTAAAGGAGACGGTTAAGTTTAGTCACTAAAGGAGACGGTTAAGTTTAGACACTAAAGGAGACGGTTAAGTTTAGACACTAAAGGAGACGGTTAAGTTTAGTCACTAAAGGAGACGGTTAAGTTTAGTCACTAAAGGAGACGGTTAAGTTTAGTCTCTAAAGGAGACGGTTAAGTTTAGTCTCTAAAGGAGACGGTTAAGTTAGACTCTAAAGGAGACGGTTAAGTTTAGTCTCTAAAGGAGACGGTTAAGTTTAGTCACTAAAGGAGACGGTTAAGTTTAGTCACTAAAGGAGACGGTTAAGTTTAGTCACTAAAGGAGACGGTTAAGTTTAGTCTCTAAAGGAGACGGTTAAGTTTAGTCTCTAAAGGAGACGGTTAAGTTTAGTCTCTAAAGGAGACGGTTAAGTTTAGTCTCTAAAGGAGACGGTTAAGTTTAGTCTCTAAAGGTGACGGTTAAGTTTAGTCACTAAAGGAGACGGTTAAGTTTAGTCACTAAAGGAGACGGTTAAGTTTAGACACTAAAGGAGACGGTTAAGTTTAGTCACTAAAGGAGACGGTTAAGTTTAGTCTCTAAAGGAGACGGTTAAGTTTAGTCACTAAAGGAGACGGTTAAGTTTAGTCTCTAAAGGAGACGGTTAAGTTTAGTCACTAAAGGAGACGGTTAAGTTTAGTCACTAAAGGAGACGGTTAAGTTTAGTCACTAAAGGAGACGGTTAAGTTTAGTCACTAAAGGAGACGGTTAAGTTTAGTCTCTAAAGGAGACGGTTAAGTTTAGTCACTAAAGGAGACGGTTAAGTTAGTCTCTAAGGAGACGGTTAAGTTTAGTCACTAAAGGAGACGGTTAAGTTTAGACACTAAAGGAGACGGTTAAGTTTAGTCACTAAAGGAGACGGTTAAGTTTAGTCACTAAAGGAGACGGTTAAGTTTAGTCACTAAAGGAGACGGTTAAGTTTAGTCACTAAAGGAGACGGTTAAGTTTAGACACTAAAGGAGACGGTTAAGTTTAGTCACTAAAGGAGACGGTTAAGTTTAGTCACTAAAGGAGACGGTTAAGTTTAGACACTAAAGGAGACGGTTAAGTTTAGTCACTAAAGGAGACGGTTAAGTTTAGACACTAAAGGAGACGGTTAAGTTTAGTCACTAAAGGAGACGGTTAAGTTTAGTCACTAAAGGAGACGGTTAAGTTTAGACACTAAAGGAGACGGTTAAGTTTAGTCTCTAAAGGAGACGGTTAAGTTTAGTCACTAAAGGAGACGGTTAAGTTTAGACACTAAAGGAGACGGTTAAGTTTAGTCACTAAAGGAGACGGTTAAGTTAGTCTCTAAAGGAGACGGTTAAGTTTAGTCTCTAAAGGTGACGGTTAAGTTTAGTCACTAAAGGAGACGGTTAAGTTTAGTCACTAAAGGAGACGGTTAAGTTTAGTCTCTGAAGGAGACGGTTAAGTTTAGTCACTAAAGGAGACGGTTAAGTTTAGTCTCTAAAGGAGACGGTTAAGTTTAGTCTCTAAAGGAGACGGTTAAGTTTAGTCACTAAAGGTGACGGTTAAGTTTAGTCACTAAAGGAGACGGTTAAGTTTAGTCACTAAAGGAGACGGTTAAGTTTAGTCACTAAGGTGACGGTTAAGTTTAGTCACTAAAGGAGACGGTTAAGTTTAGTCACTAAAGGAGACGGTTAAGTTTAGTCTCTAAAGGAGACGGTTAAGTTTAGTCACAAAAGGAGACGGTTAAGTTTAGTCACTAAAAGAGACGGTTAAGTTTAGTCACTAAAGGAGACGGTTAAGTTTAGACACTAAAGGAGACGGTTAAGTTTAGTCTCTAAAGGAGACGGTTAAGTTTAGTCTCTAAGGAGACGGTTAAGTTTAGTCTCTAAAGGAGACGGTTAAGTTTAGTCTCTAAAGGAGACGGTTAAGTTTAGACACTAAAGGAGACGGTTAAGTTTAGTCTCTAAAGGAGACGGTTAAGTTTAGTCACTAAAGGAGACGGTTAAGTTTAGTCTCTAAAGGAGACGGTTAAGTTTAGTCACTAAAGGAGACGGTTAAGTTTAGTCACTGAAGGAGACGGTTAAGTTTAGTCACTAAAGGAGACGGTTAAGTTTAGACACTAAAGGAGACCGTTAAGTGTAGACTGTCGGCTCCGTATCGTGTCTCGTTCGTCGGTTCCATTTTGTGCGTTCAGAGAAAGTTTGTTTCCTGTTTCGCCGCCTGCTCGCCATCGCCCCCATCGCCCCCCCCCCCCCGTGTTTGTCCCGTCCTCACGACGCAGCCGTAACCACGGTGACGCCGCGTCAGAGACGGTGAAGCTGAACGCCTCCTGTGATTGTGTGTAATGGAGGTGGATCTGCAGGTGTCTCCACTCTCCGACAGGAAGCTGCGATGATGTCACGCCTCGCCGCCGTCTCCTCGCCAAGAAAGCGAGCGTCTTCTTCAATCAACAGGAAGTGGCAGTGAAGCGGCCAATCAGGAGCCAGCGTTTTTAAACGGCTTCAATAAACTTTAATGAGATTTAATTACAGCTGAGAGCTTCGCTGGAACGCAACACACACACACACACACACACACACAGTCTACGTGTGTGTGTGTGTGTGTGTGTGTGTGTGTGTGTGTGTGTGTGTGTGTGTGTGTGTGAATGGTTCCTGATGTGGCGTCACGTTAAAAAGACGATTCATTGAAAACAAAAAGGAGACTAATCAGCAACACACACACACACACACACACACACACACACACACACACACACACACACACACACACACACACACACACACACACACACACACACACACACACACACACACACACACACACACACACACACACACACACACACACACACACACACACACACACACACACACACACACACACACACACACACACACACACACACACACACACACACACACACACACACACACACACACACACACACAGGTCGCCACGGTAACGTTATCAACGACCCCCAGGTTTGGGAGGCGTGCGCCCCGGTGCATGATGGGTAGAGACGCTGTGACCTGGGGTCAGTCTGCAGCTGGGAGATACAGAGAGGAAGAGGAGGAGGAGGAAGAGGAGGAAGAGGAGGAAGAGGAGGAAGAGGAGG
>NC_139830.1:709018-714678 GCF_963691815.1 Echiichthys vipera | reverse complement strand
CTCCTGCTCAAAACTAACGACTCATTAAACATGTGAACACCGACTGTTCCACGCTTTTTATGTAAAGAAACGGTTTTAAAACCCAACGTCTAACACGGCGGTTCGATTCCGACTGTTGTGTTGTGATTAAAGACGTTTTCACTGTGTGTTGAACTCATTTAAGGGACTCAACGCATCTGATCCAGACTCAGAGAATCACTCATCAGGTCGACGTGAGGCCGCTGAGAAGCTCCAGATGCTGCACTCCACTCAAAAGGGCGCCCTCCCACTGTGCCTCTGTCACAGGTTAGAGCGCCCTCCCACTGTGCCTCCGTCCCGTGCCCCGTGCTTTAGGGTCCTTGTCCCCCCTCCAGGCCCGTTTGTACTCACACTACCTGGGCCTCGGAGAATGCTTCTTGCTGCCTATACGTCATCACGCCGTAACACGTCACACGCATTGATGACGTCATGGCGATGCGTGGCTTTGTTTCCAGCTCTTTCCGTAGACCTCGGAGTTTTTGTGCGTCTTGTCGACTGTTTTTTGAATCTTTTCATCGACCAAATCTGCAGTAAACACTCCACCTCCGCATCACACCAACGTGAACCTTTCACCGCCATTGTTTGAAATGTCCGCGCATGGTCCCTCCTTCTTTTTTCTACGTCCCAACAGGCGCACAGGAAATGACCTCAGAACCGCCGTAGGCCTCGTGCTCGTACACGTGCGCACGCTCGTGCTCGTACACGTGCAAACGTGCTTTACTAAAGCCCACCTCTCCCAAACGGGCCGTGGACGGCAAGCGTGCCGCTCCTAGACGTGGTACGGTTGCACTCACACTGGTCAAAGGAACCAGACTTTAGCCGTGAAGCGTGCTGGGGCACGGGACGGAGGCACAGTGGGAGGGGGCACGGGACGGAGGCACAGTGGGAGTGCGCCCTCAGTTTACATCTTTTTATTTCTCTTCATGAGATAAAAGTAAACGGCGTCCTGTAGAGTTTGATTCTCTCCGACAGAGAAACTTAAACATATTTCGCTCGTTCTGAACGAGCGGTTGAGTCTTGAAGCCTTCAGCTTGAGATCGATCGACTCGCTTCAGTTAAATTATCAAAACTAACGAGTAAAACTTCTGTTTGTCTGAGTTTAAGAACTCCTGGAGTTCCTCAGGGAAGCGTCCCGGAGCCTCGGATCTTCCTGTTTGAACCTGGTAAAAGATTTAAGGTGGACTGAATTAAATGTTTAAGACGCGATTGTCTCCAGTTTTATGTTTCGGTTCGACTCCAGATGTTTTTTCTTATCGTTGGGAAATCAAACGCTTTGATCACAGAACAGTTTAAACAGAGAACTCATCAACATCACGACGGTCCGTGCACTTTTTACTCTTCAGTTTATAATAATAAATGATATGAATAATTCCTCTTTCCTCTCAGAAACATTTATATTCTTTACTTTCACACCATGAACTTTTTAAACCCTCTGCAGCTGAAGTTAGAGATGAGTTTTTTATTTGGATATTTTGCTTTTTGTCCCTTTAATAATGTTTTTTAACACGTTCACACACGTGTTTAATGTAGTTTTGTTGTATTTATTCACTTTAGTGATGATTTTCTGTTTGTTTTAAACACCGTTTCCTCACGTTCAGAGAAAAACAGCTGATCTGTAAACAAACGACTCAGCTGAAGAAACAACAACAACGTGAACGATGATGAGGAGGAACTCACCTGATGACGGCTTTGGTGCTGTCGCTGCCGCACTTGAACCCGTCCGCTCTGACACAACAGACAAACACACGAGTCAGCAAAACACACACACACACACACACACAAACAAACACACAAACAAACACACACACAAACAAACACACGAGTCAGCAAAACACACACACACACACACACACAAACAAACACACAAACAAACACACACACAAACAAACACACGAGTCAGCAAAACACACAAACAAACACACGAGTCAGCAAAACACACACACAAACAAACAAACACACAAACAAAGGAGTCAGTGAAACAAACCAAAAAACAAACACACACAAAAAAAACAAACAAACAAACAAACAAACAAACAAACAACAACAGCGGCGGGACGTTGGTTCCACCTGAAGCAGACGCGCTCGTGGCTCCGCCCCCTCAGGTCGACCAGCTGGAGGCAGTCGTCACGGCAACAGCTGAGCAGCTGGCGACGGTCGGAGCCGACGTCCAACGAGGTGATTTTCCCCGAAACAGGAAGTTCCTGAACGCAGCGCAGCGTCCTGAGTCAGCGAAATACAGAAAATAACGTTTAAATATTAGTTTATTAAAATGTTAAAGTGTTTTTAAATATAGAAATTATATTTAAATTATTATTAAAATGTTAAAATGTTAAAAAACATAAAATAATATTTGAATAATTGAAGTCAAAAATCATAAAAACATTAATTTTCATTAAGTTTCATTTTGAGGAGCAGCAGAGAGGGGGATGCTGGCGCGTGATTGGAGGACAGAGCTGTCAATCAGACTCAGGGGGCGGGGCTCTGTGGGCTGAGCTGTTGCTAGGTAACAGAGGGAGACGGGGAGTCACCGCGGTGACGGGCGAGGGGACGAATGAGAGGAGAGTCTACTGTTACCACGGTTACTGATGAAGGGGTGAGGAGGTGACAGGGTGAGGGGGGTGAGGAGGTGAGAGGGTGAGGGGGTGAGGAGGTGAAGGGGGGAGGGGGTGAGGAGGTGACAGGGTGAGGAGGTGACAGGGTGAGGGGGTGAGGAGGTGAGAGGGTGAGGGGTGAGGAGGTGAGGGGGGGAGGGGGTGAGGAGGTGACAGGGTGAGGAGGTGAAAGGGGGGAGGGGGTGAGGAGGTGAAGAGGTGAGGGGGTGAGGAGGTGAAGAGGTGAGGGGGTGACAGGGTGAGGGGGTGAGGAGGTGAAGGGGGGAGGGGGTGAGGGGGTGAGGAGGTGAAGGGGGGAGGGGGTGAGGAGGGTGACAGGGTGAGGGGGGTGAGGAGGTGAAAGGGGGGAGGGGGTGAGGAGGTGAAGAGGTGAGGGGGTGAGGAGGTGAAGAGGTGAGGGGGTGACAGGGTGAGGGGGTGAGGAGGTGAAGGGGGGAGGGGGTGAGGGGGTGAGGAGGTGAAGGGGGGAGGGGGTGAGGAGGTGACAGGGTGAGGAGGTGAAGGAGTGAGGAGGTGAAGGGGTGAGGAGGTGAAGGGGTGAGGGGGTGAGGAGGTGAAGGGGTGAGAGGGTGAGGAGGTGAAGGGGTGAAGGAGGTGAAGGGGGGAGGGGGTGAAGGGGTGAGAGGGTGAAGGGGTGAGAGGGTGAAGGGGTGAGGGGTTGAGGGGGCGAAGGGGTGAGGGGGTGAGAGGGTGAAGGGGTGAGGGGTTGAAGGGGTGAGGGGATGAGAGGGTGAAGGGGTGAGGGTTGAGGAGGTGAAGGAGTGAGGAGGTGAGTGGGTGAGGGGGTTACGGGTGAGTTGGTGAGGGGGTGAGAGGGTGAAGGGGTGAGGGGTTGAGGAGGTGAAGGAGTGAGGAGGTGAAGGGGTGAGGAGGTGAAGGAGTGAGGAGGTGAAGGGGTGAGGGGGTGAGGAGGTGAAGGGGTGAAGGGGTGAGAGGGTGAAGGGGTGAGGGGTGAAGGAGGTGAAGGGGTGAGGGGTTGAGGGGGTGAGAGGGTGAAGGGGTGAGGGGTGAGGAGGTGAAGGGGTGAGGGGTGAAGGAGGTGAAGGGGTGAGGGGTTGAGGGGGTGAGAGGGTGAAGGGGTGAAGGGGTGAAGGGGTGAGGAGGTGAAGGGGTGAGGGGTTGAAGGGGTGAGAGGTTGAAGGGGTGAAGGGGTGAAGGGGTGAGGAGGTGAGGAGGTGAGAGGTGAGGGGGTGACAGGGTGAGGGGGGTGACAGGATGAGGGGGTGAAGGGGTGAAGGGGTGAGGGGTTGAAGGGGTGAGAGGGTGAAGGGGTGAAGGGGTGAGGAGGTGAGAGGTGAGGGGGGTGACAGGGTGAGGGGGGTGACAGGGTGAGGGGGGTGACAGGGTGAGGGGGTGAGGAGGTGACAGGGTGAGGGGGTGACAGGGTGAGGGGGTGAGGAGGTGACAGGGTGAGGAGGTGAGAGGTGAGGGGGTGAGGGGGTGAGGAGGTGACAGGGTGAGGAGGTGAGGAGGTGACAGGGTGAGGGGGTGAGGGTGTGACAGGGTGAGGAGGTGAGGAGGTGAGGGGGTGACAGGGTGAGGGGGTGAGGGGGTGACAGGGTGAGGGGGTGACAGGGTGAGGGGTGAGGGGGTGAGGAGGTGAGGGGGTGACAGGGTGAGGGTCACCTCTGGTCCCAGACTCTGATCGTGGAGTCGAAGTGTCCGCTGATGAAACAGTTTTCAGAGCAGACGAGGTCACTGCAGTACGACGCCACGGCAACCAGCTGCACACCTGCAACACAACAGTCCACCTTAACAGTCCACCTTAACCAGTCCAGCTGCACACCTGCAACACAACAGTCCACCTTAACAGTCCACCTTAACCAGTCCAGCTGCACACCTGCAACACAACAGTCACCCTTAACCAGTCCAGCTGCACACCTGCAACACAACAGTCCACCTTAACAGACCACCTTAACCAGTCCAGCTGCACACCTGCAACACAACAGTCCACCTTAACAGTCCACCTTAACCAGTCCAGCTGCACACCTGCAACACAACAGTCCACCTTAACCAGTCCACCTTAACAGTCCACCTGCAACACAACAGTCCACCTTAACACTCCACCTTAAACCGGTCCACCTGCAAAACAACAGTCCACCTTAACAGTCCACCTGCACACCTGCAACACAACAGTCCACCTTAACAGTCCAGCTGCACACCTGCAACACAACAGTCCACCTTAACAGTCCACCTTAACCAGTCCAGCTGCACACCTGCAACACAACAGTCCACCTTAACCAGTCCACCTTAACAGTCCACCTGCAACACAACAGTCCACCTTAACACTCCACCTTAAACCGGTCCACCTGCAAAACAACAGTCCACCTTAACAGTCCACCTGCACACCTGCAACACAACAGTCCACCTTAACAGTCCAGCTGCACACCTGCAACACAACAGTCCACCTTAACCAGTCCACCTTAACAGTCCACCTGCAACACAACAGTCCACCTTAACACTCCACCTTAAACCGGTCCACCTGCAAAACAACAGTCCACCTTAACAGTCCACCTGCACACCTGCAACACAACAGTCCACCTTAACAGTCCAGCTGCAACACAACAGTCCACCTTAACCAGTCCACCTTAACCAGTCCACCTGCACACCTGCAACACAACAGTCCACCTTAACAGTCCACCTGCACACCTGCAACACAACAGTCCACCTTAACAGTCCAGCTGCAACACAACAGTCCACCTTAACCAGTCCACCTTAACCAGTCCACCTGCACACCTGCAACACAACAGTCCACCTTAACAGTCCACCTGCACACCTGCAACACAACAGTCCACCTTAAGAGACTCACAGGCGGCCCGGTGCAGGTCCCACAGTCTGATGGTTCTGTCGGCGCTGCCCGTCACCACCTGATGGAGACCGCTGAACCGCGCCGCCGTCACCTTCCTGCTGTGACCCGTGAGAGTCAGCTGAGACAGACAGACAGGTGAGAGACAGACAGGTGAGAGACAGGTGAGAGGGACACAGGTGAGAGACAGGTGAGAGGGAGACAGGTGAGAGACAGACAGGTGA
>NC_139830.1:701518-704018 GCF_963691815.1 Echiichthys vipera | reverse complement strand
TCACGAATAATTAAACAGACTCACGAATAATTAAACAGTCACGAATAATTAAACAGAGTCACGAATAATTAAACAGTCACGAATAATTAAACAGTCACGAATAATTAAACAGAGTCACGAATAATTAAACAGACTCACGAATAATTAAACAGACTCACGGATAATTAAACAGTCACGAATAATTAAACAGACTCACGAATAATTAAACAGACTCACGAATAATTAAACAGTCACGAATAATTAAACAGAGTCACGAATAATTAAACAGAGTCACGAATAATTAAACAGAGTCACGAATAATTAAACAGAGCCACGAATAATTAAACAGACTCACGAATAATTAAACAGAGTCACGAATAATTAAACAGGGTCACGAATAATTAAACAGTCATGAATAATTAAACAGAGTCACGAATAATTAAACAGGGTCACGAATAATTAAACAGACTCACGAATAATTAAACAGGGTCACGAATAATTAAACAGAGTCACGAATAATTAAACAGACTCACGAATAATTAAACAGGGTCACGAATAATTAAACAGAGTCACGAATAATTAAACAGACTCACGAATAATTAAACAGACTCACGAATAATTAAACAGGGTCACGAATAATTAAACTGATTTATCAATAAAAGAATTAAACAAAATAAATAATAAAATAGTAAAAAAGAAGATGAATTAAATAAATAAATAAAATAATAATAAATAAATAAATAAATAATAAATAAAATAATAAAAGAGAATAAATAAATAAATAAATAATAAATAAAATAATAAATAAAATAATTAAAGAGAATCAAAATAATAATAAACAATAAATAATAAATAAATCATATTCACTCAAAGAGTTCTCTGATGGAGGTGAAGACCCTCGGGGACGTTTCTGACGCTGATCTGAGACCAACAAACAAACGTATCTGATCATCTGACTCATCAACAACAACAACAACCACAACAACAACAACAACACCAACAACACCAACACCAACCCCCACGTGTGTGTGTGTGTGTGTTTCCCGTCACCTGAAGAGTCGAGGGTGACTTCTCTCCGTTGGCTCCGGCTTTGGAGACGAGGATCTGGAGACGGGAGCGCTGCAACAACTGAGACCACAACAACAACAACAACAACAACAACAGAGTAAACAACAACAACAGAGTAAACAACAACAACATCACAATAAACAACTGAAACACAACAACATCAACAGCTTGTTGTTTGTAACTTTAAGTCCTCACCTGTCCTCGGCGACCTTTGACCCCGCCGCCGTCTGCAGCTCCTTCTGCAGGTTCGCTGCTCGGGCCCTGATCACAACACACAGAGGAGGTGCGTTCAGGGACCTGAGGTGTGTGTGTGGGGTGCGTTCAGGGACCTGAGGTGCGTTCAGGGACCTGGGGTGCGTTCAGGGACCTGGGGTGCGTTCAGGGACCTGGGGTGCGTTCAGGGACCTGGGGTGCGTTCAGGGACCTGGGGTGCGTTCAGGGACCTGAGGTGCGTTCAGGGACCTGGGGTGCGTTCAGGGACCTGGGGTGCGTTCAGGGACCTGGGGTGTGTGTGTGTGGTGCGTTCAGGGACTTGAGGTGAGTGAGGTGTGTTTAGGGACCTGAGGTGCGTTCAGGTACCTGCAGGTGTGTGAGGTGCATTCAGGGACCCACCGGTGTGTGTGATGCGTTCAGGGACCCACAGGTGAGTGAGGTGCGTTCAGGGACCTGGGGTGTGTGTGGTGTGTTCAGGGAGCTGCAGATGTGTTAGGTGCGTTCAGGTACCTGCAAGTGTGTGAGGTACATTCAGGGACCCACCCGTGTGTGTGATGCGTTCAGGGACCCACAGGTGAGTGAGGTGCGTTCAGGGACCTGGGGTGTGTGTGTGTGGTGCGTTCAGGGACCTGGGGTGTGTGTTTGTGGTGCGTTCAGGGACCTGGGGTGTGTGTTTGTGGTGCGTTCAGGGACTTGAGGTGAGTGAGGTGTGTTTAGGGACCTGAGGTGCGTTCAGGGACCTGGGGTGCGTTCAGGGACCTGGGGTGTGTGTGGTGTGTTCAGGGAGCTGCAGATGTGTTAGGTGCGTTCAGGTACCTGCAAGTGTGTGAGGTACATTCAGGGACCCACCCGTGTGTGTGATGCGTTCAGGGACCCACAGGTGAGTGAGGTGCGTTCAGGGACCTGGGGTGTGTGTGTGTGGTGCGTTCAGGGACCTGGGGTGTGTGTTTGTGGTGCGTTCAGGGACCTGGGGTGTGTGTTTGTGGTGCGTTCAGGGACTTGAGGTGAGTGAGGTGTGTTTAGGGACCTGAGGTGCGTTCAGGGACCTGGGGTGCGTTCAGGGACCTGGGGTGCGTTCAGGGACCTGGGGTGCGTTCAGGGACCTGGGGTGCGTTCAGGGACCTGAGGTGCGTTCAGGGACCTGGGGTGCGTTCAGGGACCTGGGGTGCGTTCAGGGACCTGGGGTGTGTGTGTGTGGTGCGTTCAGGGACTTGAGGTGAGTGAGGTGTGTTTAGGGACC
>NC_139830.1:669018-696518 GCF_963691815.1 Echiichthys vipera | reverse complement strand
TATCGGTCTATATCTGTGTTTTTATCTGTATCGGTCTATATCTGTGTTTTTAGGTGCGTCTGTATCGGTCTATATCTGTGTTTTTAGGTGCGCCTGTATCGGTCTATATCTGTGTTTTTATCTGTATCGGTCTATATCTGTGTTTTTAGGTGCGTCTGTATCGGTCTATATCTGTGTTTTTATCTGTATCGGTCTATATCTGTGTTTTTATCTGTATCGGTCTATATCTGTGTTTTTATCTGTATCGGTCTATATCTGTGTTTTTAGGTGCATCTGTATCGGTCTATATCTGTGTTTTTAGGTGCGTCTGTATCGGCCTATATCTGTGTTTTATCTGTATCGGTCTATATCTGTGTTTTTAGGTGCATCTGTATCGGTCTATATCTGTGTTTTTATCTGTATCGGTCTATATCTGTGTTTTTAGGTGCATCTGTATCGGTCTATATCTGTGTTTTTAGGCGCATCTGTATCGGTCTATATCTGTGTTTTTAGGTGCGTCTGTATCGGTCTATATCTGTGTTTTTAGGTGCGTCTGTATCGGTCTATATCTGTGTTTTTAGGTGCGTCTGTATCGGTCTATATCTGTGTTTTTAGGTGCATCTGTATCGGTCTATATCTGTGTTTTTAGGTGCATCTGTATCGGTCTATATCTGTGTTTTTAGGTGCATCTGTATCGGTCTATATCTGTGTTTTATCTGTATCGGTCTATATCTGTGTTTTTATCTGTATCGGTCTATATCTGTGTTTTTAGGTGCGTCTGTATCGGTCTATATCTGTGTTTTTAGGTGCGTCTGTATCGGTCTATATCTGTGTTTTATCTGTATCGGTCTATATCTGTGTTTTTAGGTGCGTCTGTATCGGTCTATATCTGTGTTTTATCTGTATCGGTCTATATCTGTGTTTTTAGGTAATCTGTATCGGTCTATATCTGTGTTTTTATCTGTATCGGTCTATATCTGTGTTTTTAGGTGCGTCAGTATCGGTCTATATCTGTGTTTTTAGGTGCATCTGTATCGGTCTATATCTGTGTTTTTAGGTGCATCTGTATCGGTCTATATCTGTGTTTTTAGGTGCGTCTGTATCGGTCTATATCTGTGTTTTTATCTGTATCGGTCTATATCTGTGTTTTTATCTGTATCGGTCTATATCTGTGTTTTTAGGTGCATCTGTATCGGTCTATATCTGTGTTTTTAGGTGCGTCTGTATCGGTCTATATCTGTGTTTTTAGGTGCATCTGTATCGGTCTATATCTGTGTTTTAGGTGCATCTGTATCGGTCTATATCTGTGTTTTTATCTGTATCGGTCTATATCTGTGTTTTTAGGTGCGTCTGTATCGGTCTATATCTGTGTTTTTAGGTGCATCTGTATCGGTCTATATCTGTGTTTTTAGGTGCGTCTGTATCGGCCTATATCTGTGTTTTTAGGTGCATCTGTATCGGTCTATATCTGTGTTTTTAGGTGCGTCTGTATCGGTCTATATCTGTGTTTTTAGGTGCGTCTGTATCGGTCTATATCTGTGTTTTTATCTGTATCGGTCTATATCTGTGTTTTTATCTGTATCGGTCTACATCTGTGTTTTTATCTGTATCGGTCTATATCTGTGTTTTAGGTGCATCTGTATCGGTCTATATCTGTGTTTTTATCTGTATCGGTCTATATCTGTGTTTTTATCTGTATCGGTCTATATCTGTGTGTTTATCTGTATCGGTCTATATCTGTGTTTTTATCTGTATCGGTCTATATCTGTGTTTTTATCTGTATCGGTCTATATCTGTGTTTTTATCTGTATCGGTCTATATCTGTGTTTTTATCTGTATCGGTCTACATCTGTGTTTTTATCTGTATCGGTCTATATCTGTGTTTTAGGTGCATCTGTATCGGTCTATATCTGTGTTTTAGGTGCGTCTGTATCGGTCTATATCTGTGTTTTTATCTGTATCGGTCTATATCTGTGTTTTTAGGTGCATCTGTATCGGTCTATATCTGTGTTTTTAGGTGCATCTGTATCGGTCTATATCTGTGTTTTTATCTGTATCGGTCTATATCTGTGTTTTTAGGTGCATCTGTATCGATCTATATCTGTGTTTTTAGGTGCGTCTGTATCGGTCTATATCTGTGTTTTTAGGTGCATCTGTATCGGTCTATATCTGTGTTTTAGGTGCATCTGTATCGGTCTATATCTGTGTTTTTAGGTGCATCTGTATCGGTCTATATCTGTGTTTTTATCTGTATCGGTCTATATCTGTGTTTTAGGTGCATCTGTATCGGTCTATATCTGTGTTTTAGGTGCATCTGTATCGGTCTATATCTGTGTTTTTAGGTGCATCTGTATCGGTCTATATCTGTGTTTTTAGGTGCGTCTGTATCGGCCTATATCTGTGTGTTTAGGTGCATCTGTATCGGTCTATATCTGTGTTTTTAGGTGCGTCTGTATCGGCCTATATCTGTGTGTTTAGGTGCATCTGTATCGGTCTATATCTGTGTTTTTAGGTGCGTCTGTATCGGTCTCTATAACACACAGTAACACATGGACTCACAGAAGCGGATCAGGTCCTGGAACCGGTCGTGCTGGTTCAGGTCCCGGAGCTTCAGCTGCCGGAGGACGTGTCTCTTCCAGCGGATCTCCATCGACCTGCCGCCGCCGCCGCGCCCCGGAGCCCCGGCACGGTCCCCCGGAGCCCCGGCCCGTTCCCCCGGAGCCCCGGCCCGTTCCCCCGGAGCTCCACCCCGACCCTCCGGAGCCCCGGCCCGGCCTCCGCGCTCCGACCCCCGGGTTAAATCCATCATGAGTGCGCGGGTGTGCGCGGCCATGATGTCCGCAGCAGGCCGGGCTGCTTCATGCCGTGTCCCCGCTCACAGACGCTCACAGACCGGCCTGAGGTGACGCAGTGAGCCGCGCTGAAGCCGGTGGTCGCTGCTCACTCCTGCTGCTGTTGTTGTTGTTGTTGTTTACTCTTCTCCGCGGTTTGTTTGTTTGTTCACTTTCTTCCTTTTCCGTGAAGTCGCGTCACTGTGACAGGGGGCGGGGCTGCCGGCCCTCTCAGCCAATCACAGCCCGCCCTCTGCGCTTCCTGCTTTGACTCGAAGAGGAAAAACTGAACTCACCTGCAGGACACGCCCCCCGGAAGACTCACCTGGTGACGTCATGAGAAGCTACTTCCTCATGCTGACAGAATCTACGGAGGCTCATTAGGGCCATGATAGAAAAAAACTAAATATAATACAGAACAGGACGGGTGTTAAAGTGTCCTCTAGGAGCATAAACGTGTGTTAAAGTGTCCTCTAGGAGCATAAACGTGTGTTAAAGTGTCCTCTAGGAGCATAAACGTGTGCTAAAGTGTCCTCTACGAGCATAAACGTGTGTTAAAGTGTCCTCTAGGAGCATAAACGTGTGTTAAAGTGTCCTCTAGGAGCATAAACGTGTGTTAAAGTGTCCTCTAGGAGCATAAACGTGTGTTAAAGTGTCCTCTAGGAGCATAAACGTGTGCTAAAGTGTCCTCTAGGAGCATAAACGTGTGTTAAAGTGTCCTCTAGGAGCATAAACGTGTGCTAAAGTGTCCTCTAGGAGCATAAACGTGTGTTAAAGTGTCCTCTAGGAGCATAAACGTATGTTAAAGTGTCCTCTAGGAGCATAAACGTGTGCTAAAGTGTCCTCTAGGAGCATAAACGTGTGTTAAAGTGTCCTCTAGGAGCATAAACGTGTGCTAAAGTGTCCTCTAGGAGCATAAACGTGTGCTAAAGTGTCCTCTAGGAGCATAAACGTGTGTTAAAGTGTCCTCTAGGAGCATAAACGTGTGTTAAAGTGTCCTCTAGGAGTATAAACGTGTGCTAAAGTGTCCTCTAGGAGCATAAACGTGTGTTAAAGTGTCCTCTAGGAGCATAAACGTGTGTTAAAGTGTCCTCTAGGAGCATAAACGTGTGTTAAAGTGTCCTCTAGGAGCATAAACGTGTGCTAAAGTGTCCTCTAGGAGCATAAACGTGTGTTAAAGTGTCCTCTAGGAGCATAAACGTGTGTTAAAGTGTCCTCTAGGAGCATAAACGTGTGCTAAAGTGTCCTCTAGGAGCATAAACGTGTGTCAAAGTGTCCTCTAGGAGCCTAAACGTGTGTTAAAGTGTCCTCTAGGAGCCTAAACGTGTGTTAAAGTGTCCTCTAGGAGCATAAACGTGTGCTAAAGTGTCCTCTAGGAGCATAAACCTGTGTTAAAGTGTCCTCTAGGAGCATAAACGTGTGTTAAAGTGTCCTCTAGGAGCATAAACGTGTGCTAAAGTGTCCTCTAGGAGCATAAACGTGTGTTAAAGTGTCCTCTAGGAGCCTAAACGTGTGTTAAAGTGTCCTCTAGGAGCCTAAACGTGTGTTAAAGTGTCCTCTAGGAGCATAAACGTGTGTTAAAGTGTCCTCTAGGAGCATAAACGTGTGCTAAAGTGTCCTCTAGGAGCATAAACGTGTGTTAAAGTGTCCTCTAGGAGCATAAACGTGTGTTAAAGTGTCCTCTAGGAGCATAAACGTGTGTTAAAGTGTCCTCTAGGAGCATAAACGTGTGTTAAAGTGTCCTCTAGGAGCATAAATGAGTGTTAAAGTGTCCTCTAGGAGCCTAAACGTGTGTTAAAGTGTCCTCTAGGAGCATAAACGTGTGTTAAAGTGTCCTCTAGGAGCATAAACGTGTGCTAAAGTGTCCTCTAGGAGCATAAACGTGTGTTAAAGTGTCCTCTAGGAGCATAAACGTGTGCTAAAGTGTCCTCTAGGAGCATGAACGTGTGTTAAAGTGTCCTCTAGGAGCATAAACGTGTGCTAAAGTGTCCTCTAGGAGCATAAACGTGTGCTAAAGTGTCCTCTAGGAGCATAAACGTGTGTTAAAGTGTCCTCTAGGAGCCTAAACGTGTGTTAAAGTGTCCTCTAGGAGCCTAAACGTGTGTTAAAGTGTCCTCTAGGAGCATAAACGTGTGTTAAAGTGTCCTCTAGGAGCATAAACGTGTGTTAAAGTGTCCTCTAGGAGCATAAACGTGTGCTAAAGTGTCCTCTAGGAGCATAAACGTGTGTTAAAGTGTCCTCTAGGAGCATAAACGTGTGTTAAAGTGTCCTCTAGGAGCATAAACGTGTGTTAAAGTGTCCTCTAGGAGCATAAACGTGTGTTAAAGTGTCCTCTAGGAGCATAAATGAGTGTTAAAGTGTCCTCTAGGAGCCTAAACGTGTGTTAAAGTGTCCTCTAGGAGCATAAACGTGTGTTAAAGTGTCCTCTAGGAGCATAAACGTGTGCTAAAGTGTCCTCTAGGAGCATAAACGTGTGTTAAAGTGTCCTCTAGGAGCATAAACGTGTGCTAAAGTGTCCTCTAGGAGCATAAACGTGTGCTAAAGTGTCCTCTAGGAGCATAAACGTGTGCTAAAGTGTCCTCTAGGAACATAAACGTGTGCTAAAGTGTCCTCTAGGAGCATAAACGTGTGTTAAAGTGTCCTCTAGGAGCTTCTTCTTTTGTAACTTTCATATTTTCTTTCATGTTTTGACAAATTTCCTGTTTTTTTTCAATCAAACACAAAATAAAAGTTTCTCCTTTTATTAAAAAACACATTTAAACATAAAAACTGGAATAAAAGTTTTTAAAACAAACAAAATAAAAAGAAACTTTGAAACAAAAGTGCAGTGATTGAAAAACACATAAGGTGCGTGTGTTCGATACTGATGCTGTGTCTCTGTACCGTCTGCAGGTCCTGCTCCAGACCCCGGTCCTGCCACAGACCCAGGTCCTGCCTCAGACCCAGGTCCTGCCTCAGACCCAGGTCCTGCCTCAGACCCGGGTCCTGCCTCAGACCCCGGTCCTGCCTCAGACCCCGGTCCTGCCTCAGACCCGGTTCAGCCTCAGACCCGGTTCAGCTTGTTCTGGGTCATCTGAACGAGCAGCTCCGAGTATTTCTCCAGCAGACTCATCGTCCTGTCGTCGTCCGGGCGACCAGAGGGGGCGCCGAGGCGGTCCCGCCCCTCCCCGTCCCCGTCCCGCAGCACGGCCTGCAGCTCGGCGTGGACGACGTCAAACGCACCCTGCAGCACGGACGCCATCTGAAGACGCCGCTCCGAGGCGCCGGGCGACGCGGCGAGCTGCAGCGGGGACAAACAGAGAGTTAGAGACTCACGTAGAGGAGGGCGTCGTCTGCACACGGGGCGATGACGGGTCAGTGATGGGGCGGACAGGAAGTGGACCTGCTGGTAGAGGTGCACGGCTCTCCTCGCCGTCTGTCTCAACTCGTTGGCGACCTGCTGACACTGCTGCACGCTGACCGCCTCCTCATCGTCGTCTGAATCTGCAACAACCACAAAAACATCATCATCGTCTCCAAGAACGTGCTTCGGGTTCGTCCTGAAGGGGGCGCTGCTGGTTACCCGTGTGAGGGTGCGTGGTTACCCGTGTGAGGGTGTGTGGTTACCCGTGTGACGGTGCGTGGTCACCCGTGTGAGGTGCGTGGTTACCCGTGTGAGGGTGCGTGGTTACCCGTGTGAGGGTGTGTGGTTACCCGTGTGAGGGTGCGTGGTTACCCGTGTGAGGGTGCGTGGTTACCCGTGTGAGGGTGCGTGGTTACCCGTGTGAGGCGCGTGGTTACCCGTGTGAGGGTGCGTGGTTACCCGTGTGAGGGTGCGTGGTCACCCGTGTGAGGCGCGTGGTTACCCGTGTGAGGGTGCGTGGTTACCCGTGTGAGGGTGCGTGGTTACCCGTGTGAGGGTGTGTGGTTACCCGTGTGACGGTGCGTGGTTACCCGTGTGAGGTGCGTGGTTACCCGTGTGAGGTGCGTGGTTACCCGTGTGAGGTGCGTGGTTACCCGTGTGAGGTGCGTGGTTACCCGTGTGAGGTGCGTGGTTACCCGTGTGAGGAGCGTGGTTACCCGTGTGAGGTGCGTGGTTACCCGTGTGAGGGTGCGTGGTTACCCGTGTGAGGGTGCGTGGTAACCCGTGTGAGGGTGCGTGGTAATCCGTGTGAGGTGCGTGGTTACCCGTGTGAGGGTGCGTGGTTACCCGTGTGAGGTGGTTGGTTACCCGTGTGAGGCGCGTGGTTACCCGTGTGAGGGTGCGTGGTTACCCGAGTGAGGTGCGTGGTTACCCGTGTGAGGTGCGTGGTTACCCGTGTGAGGTGCGTGGTTACCCGTGTGAGGTGCGTGGTTACCCGTGTTAGGCGCGTGGTTACCCGTGTGAGGGTGCGTGGTTACCCGTGTGAGTGGGGGCCAGGTTACCTGTGTGTGAGGGTGCGTGGTGGTTACCTGTGTGGGGGGCGTGGTCACCTATGTGAGGGGGGCGGGGCCTCTGTGACGGAGTAGAGGAGGTGGGGTCAGCTCCTAGAGACGCGTCCGACACTGAGGACAGAAACAAGTGACTGTTAAATGTGAACTCTTTATTAAAATCTGATTTATTTTAAGTACGGTCCCGGTGGTCCTACCTGGACCCGTCTGGATCCTGGTCTGGGACCCGGGCGACGTTGGCCCCTCCCCCTCCTGCCCGGAGGCGGGACAGCTGATGACGTCAGAGGTGCTGACATCAGAGGCGATGATGTCAGAGTCGATGTCACAGGCGGTGGGCGTGACGGAGCGCAGGAGGACGGTTTGGTTCTGATTGGTCGGCGTCTCCTCGGCGCTGCTGATGCTGCATCTGCCGACCCGTGACATCACATCAGGGGGCGTGGCCAGCTCCAGCGGGCTCGCCGCCGCAGGTACGTGCCGCAGAGGGGACGGGGCGACACTGACGGACGCACAGAAGACGACGGACGTTAAATATGAGGTTGATATTAATTATTAAAGAAAAGACAAAGAGGGAGCGGGCGTCACCTGCAGGTCTGGTCCTGATGGGGGTCAGGTCTGTGCAGGTCCAGACCAGCAGACGGGGGGTCAGGTCTGTGCGGGTCCAGACCAGCAGACGGGGGGTCAGGCTTGTGCGGGTCCAGACCAGCAGACGGGGGGTCAGGTCTGTGCGGGTCCAGACCAGCAGACGGGGGGTCAGGTCTGTGCGGGTCCAGACCAGCAGAGGGGGGGTCAGGTCTGTGCGGGTCCAGACCAGCAGACGGGGGGTCAGGTCTGTGCGGGTCCAGACCAGCAGACGGGGGGTCAGGAGGCTGCAGGTTCTCCTTGTCCTCCTCCTGGGTCGGGGTGGGGGGGTCCTGGCTCAGTTTGGCCCTGGAGCTGGCTGTGGTCCCCAGGTACCCGAGCCGGGCCGCCCCCTGCTGGACCCCAGACTCCAACACGCTGCTGCTGCTGCTGCTGGGGGGGGCCACCAGAGACCTGGAGGAGACGTCTGAGGAAGAGGAGGAGGAGGAAGAGGAGGAGGAAGAGAAGGAGGAAGAGGAGGAGGAGGAAGAGGAAGAGGAGGAAGAAGAAGCAGAAATGATGTAAAGTATTGATCATAATTCATAAATAATAATCTGTGTTGATGTTAAAGTGCAGAAGAAGAACAGGAGGAGTTTAAACTGGAGTTCCACGTTAAAGAGTTTCCCCAGAGCCAAAGACAAAGACGACAGTTTGACCTCTGACCCCGAGACTCTGACACCACACACAGCACCCAAGTGTCCACACACACACACACACACACACACACACACACACACACACACACACACACACACACACACACACACACACACACACACACACACACACACACACACACACACACACACACACACACACACACACACACACACACACACACACACACACACACACACACACACACACACACACACACACACACACACACACACACACACACACACACACACACACACACACACACACACACACACACACCTCTCAGCGCTTCTCTGCACTGGACGATCACCACAGTGTGTCGTCGGCGTGCTGGGCGTCGAAGGGGCTGATGGGAAATCATGCAGGAAGCTCTACGACGAAGGACTGACTGGCTGCGTTTCACTGCACACACACACACACACACACGCACGCACGCACGCGCACGCACGCACACGCACAGGAACACACACACGGGAACACACACACGCGAACACTTGAACGTGTCACAATATCTTCTTGGTCTCTTCTCCGCAAAGAAGTGCAGTTAAAGCCTGTAAAGCGCTTTCATTGAAACCCTGGTCCGTGGCGTCCTACGTGGCGTCCTACGTGGCGTCGTACATGGCGTCCTACGTGGCGTCGTACATGACGTCGTACATGACGTCGTACATGCCGTCGTACATGCCGTCGTACATGCCGTCCTACGTGGCACGCAGACACACAAAGGAAACTGAGACTCACCTCCGCTAGTGTCGCCTTTGTTTTCTGTTGGAGTCGATTCGCTGGAGACGACCTCGCTGCTCGACTCAGCGTTCACCTGCAAACACACGTCACACAACGTCTCTAATGAACCTTTAGTGTCCAGGTGTGTGTCAGGTGTGTTAGGGTCTCTCAGGTGTGTCAGGTGTGTGTCAGGGTCTCAGGTGTGTGTCAGGTGTGTTAGTGTCTCAGGTGTGTCTCAGGTGTGTTTCAGGTGTGTGTCAGGGTCTTAGGTGTGTCTCAGGTGTGTTAGTGTCTTCCAGGTGTGTCCCAGGTGTGAGTCTCAGGTGTGTTAGTGTGTGTCAGGTGTGTGTCAGGTGTGTCCCAGGTGTGTCTCAGGTGTGTCTCAGGTGTGTTAGTGTCTCTCAGGTGTGTCCCAGGTGTCTCTCAGGTGTGAGTCTCAGGTGTGTCCCAGGTGTCTCTCAGGTGTGAGTCTCAGGTGTGAGTCTCAGGTGTCTCTCAGGTGTGTCTCTCAGGTGTGTCTCTCAGGTGTGAGTCTCAGGTGTCTCTCAGGTGTGTGTCAGGTGTGTGTCAGGTGTGTGTCAGGGTCTCAGGTGTGTGTCTCAGGTGTGTGTCTCAGGTGTGTGTCTCAGGTGTGTGTCAGGGTCTCAGGTGTGTCTCAGGTGTGTGTCAGGGTCTCAGGTGTGTCTCAGGTGTGCCTCAGGTGTGTCTCAGGGTCTCAGGTGTGAGTCTCAGGTGTGAGTCTCAGGTGTGAGTCTCAGGTGTGTCTCAGGTGTGTTAGTGTGTCTCAGGTGTGTTAGTGTGTCTCAGGTGTGTCTCAGGTGTGTCTCGTACCGATGTGCTGCTGACGTTGCTCTCCTCTGAGATCCTGGTCTGGATCGGTGCGGGGGGCGGGGCTCTGCTCGGCCACGCCCTAAAACAAACACAGCGTGTACAGAGCGTTATCACCAGGGTCTCACCTGTGCCTCACCTGGTCCCCGAGGATGGAGGTGGTCTCACCTGATCCTGTCCTGGTAGCGGGACAGGAAGCGTGTGGAGATGCTGAGGCGAGGGTTCAGGTAGTGTGTCTCCTCCGGCGGCTGCAGAGTCCTCAGATCCACGTCGAACTTCTCTGCAAAGGTCAAAGGTCACAGACAGGTGAGTGCACGGGGGCAGACGCAGCGAGCACACGGCGGCGGTGCACAGCTCCGTACCGTCGCTCAGACTGGACGCCAGAGTGTCGAAGTGGCTCCTCAGGGAGTTCCGGTCCTCGTCCTCGTCCAGACCCAGACTCCCCACGGAGCTGCCCTGACTCAGCGAGTCCGTGTCTGCAGGAACAATATGATGCTCAACAACAACAACAACAACAACAACAACAATAATAACAACAACAACAACAACATCCTGCTCTCTGACCGGCGTCCTGCGGCTGCTCCACACTTCCCGTGGAGCCTTCAGAGCAGGCGGAGTCTGGACTCAGCTGAGTGCTCCACGCCGGCTCCGCCCTCTGACCTTTGACCTCCAGCGGGGCCAGAGAGCGCCGGGCGTCCGTCACGCCCTCCACGCCGAACTCCACGGTGGTGTCCACGGGGTACAGGACCTCCCCTGCAGTCTGCTGCACCTGAACGCAACACAGAGAGTCTGAGGTTAGTTCACTGTCTGTGATAACTGCAGGACAGTCCAGCGTCTGTGGTGAGTTCACTGTCTGTGATAACTGCAGGACAGTACAGCGTCTGTGATGAGTTCACTGTCTGTCATAACTGCAGGACAGTACAGCGTCTGTGGTGAGTTCAGGTGTCTCTAATAACTGCAGGACAGTCCAGTGTCTGTGGTGAGTTCAGGTGTCTGTAATAACTGCAGGACAGTCCAGTGTCTGTGGTGAGTTCAGGTGTCTGTAATAACTGCAGGACAGTCCAGTGTCTGTGGTGAGTTCAGGTGTCTGTAATAACAGTAGGACAGTCCAGCATCTGTGGTGAGTTCACTGTCTGTAATAACTGCAGGACAGTCCAGTGTCTGTGGTGAGTTCAGGTGTCTGTAGTAACTGCAGGACAGTCCAGTGTCTGTGGTGAGTTCACTGTCTGTAATAACTGCAGGACAGTCCAGTGTCTGTGGTGAGTTCACTGTCTGTAATAACTGCAGGACAGTCCAGTGTCTGTGGTGGGTTCAGGTGTCTGTAATAACTGCAGGACAGTCCGGTGTCTGTGGTGAGTTCAGGTGTCTGTAATAACTGCAGGACAGTCCAGTGTCTGTGGTGAGTTCAGGTGTCTGTAATAACTGCAGGACAGTCCAGTGTCTGTGGTGAGTTCAGGTGTCTGTAATAACTGCAGGACAGTCCAGTGTCTGTGGTGAGTTCAGGTGTCTGTAATAACTGCAGGACAGTCCAGTGTCTGTGGTGAGTTCACTGTCTGTAATAACTGCAGGACAGTCCAGTGTCTGTGGTGAGTTCAGGTGTCTGTAATAACTGCAGGACAGTCCAGTGTCTGTGGTGAGTTCAGGTGTCTGTAATAACTGCAGGACAGTCCAGTGTCTGTGGTGAGTTCAGGTGTCTGTAATAACTGCAGGACAGTCCAGTGTCTGTGGTGAGTTCAGGTGTCTGTAATAACTGCAGGACAGTGGAGTGTCTGTGGTGAGTTCAGGTGTCTGTAATAACTGCAGGAAAGTCTAGTGTCTGTGGTGAGGAGCCCTCACCTCCTCCTTCTCCTCCTCCTCCTCCTCCTCCTCCTCCTCCTCCTCCTCCTCCTCCTCCTCCTCCTCCTCCTCCTCTTCCTCTCCCTCCTCCTCCTCCTCCTCTCCCAGGTGGCTCTCCAGACTCTGGGGGTGGAAGTCTCCGCCCTCCTCCTCCTCCTCCTCTTCCTCCCTCGGCTCGTCCTCCTGACTCTTCGTCGGGCTCGGGGAGAAGTTGGAGCAGATGTTCAGAGGGTTCAGCTGCTCGGTCCACCGGCTCCGCCCCTGACGAGGCTCAGCGCCCGATTGGACGGCAGAGGAGGCTCCGCCCTGACCCTGCTGCGCACACGATCAAAGTAGACGAGCATAGAATATTCTCCAGATTAAATTCGTAAATTGACGATAAAACATCTTTATATTGTCGGAAATTAGAAGTTGTTAATGTGCGGTAAAAATCCTGAATCTTCTGCGTGCGCACGCACACGCTAACAGGCAACGCTAACAGGCAACGCTGACAGGCAACGCTAACAGGTAACGCTAACAGGCAACGCTAACAGGCAACGCTAACAGGCAACGCTGACAGGCAACGCTAACAGGCAACGCTGACAGGTAACGCTAACAGGCAACGCTAACAGGCAACGCTGACAGGCAACGCTAACAGGTAACGCTAACAGGCAACGCTAACAGGCAACGCTAACAGGCAACGCTAACAGGCAACGCTGACAGGCAACGCTAACAGGTAACGCTAACAAGCAACGCTAACAGGCAACGCTAACAGGCAACGCTAACAGGTAATGCTAACAGGCAACGCTAACAGGTAACGCTAACAGGCAACGCTAACAAGCAACGCTAACAGGCAACGCTAACAGGCAACGCTAACAGGCAACGCTAACAGGCAACGCTATCAGGTAAGGCTAACAGGCAACGCTAACAGGTAACGCTAACAGGCAACGCTAACAAGCAACGCTAACAGGCAACGCTAACAGGCAACGCTAACAGGCAACGCTAACAGGCAACGCTATCAGGTAAGGCTAACAGGCAACGCTAACAGGTAACGCTAACAGGCAACGCTAACAGGCAACGCTAACAGGCAACGCTAACAGGTAACACTAAACTCACCAGTTTTCTGAACCACAGGGGAAGTTTCCCGTTGGTCTGAAGCAGCTGAGCATCTGAAACAACAACAACAACAACAACAACATGAAACAACAACAACAACAACATGATTCAACAACAACAACAACATGATTCAACAACAACAACAACAACATGATTCAACAACAACAACAACATGATTCAACAACAACAACATGATTCAACAACAACAACAACATGATTCAACAACAACAACAACAACAACAACAACATGATTCAACAACAACAACATGATTGTGAGAAACATCAAAGATCAGCTGGAAACTGAAAAAACACCTTAGAAGTTTTATTGTTTGTTTTTACGACTTAAAATATTTTAATAAAGAGTAAAAATGTGTTTTTCTCTCAGACTAAAGTCGGAAAGTTACGATAAAACCTCGTCCTCACCGTGAGCAGAGTCCGGTCTATCTGGGGTCCCGAGGTCCGCCTCCTCCTCTTCCTCCTTCATGAGCAGCAGCTGAGAGGAGGGTCCAGCGATGAAGGTCTCCCTCCTGAAACCAGACCAGACTCAAGACCTGGACCAGACTCAAGACCTGGACCTGACTCAAGACCTGGACCTGATCAGACCTGGACCTGATCAGACCCGGTCCTCCTGCAGCAGACCTGGACCTGATCAGACCAGGACCTGATCAGACCTGGACCTGATCAGACCTGGTCCTCCTGCAGCAGACCTGGACCTGATCAGACCTGGACCTGACTCAAGACCTGGACCTGATCAGACCCGGCCCTCCTGCAGCAGACCTGGACCTGATCAGACCCCGTCCTCCTGCAGCAGACCTGGACCTGATCAGACCAGGACCTGATCAGACCTGGACCTGATCAGACCTGGTCCTCCTGCAGCAGACCTGGACCTGATCAGACCTGGACCTGACTCAAGACCTGGACCTGATCAGACCCGGTCCTCCTGCAGCAGACCTGGACCTGATCAGACCCCGTCCTCCTGCAGCAGACCTGGACCTGATCAGACCTGGACCTGATCAGACCCGGTCCTCCTGCAGCAGACCTGGACCTGATCAGACCCGGCCCTCCTGCAGCAGACTTGGACCTGATCAGACCCGGTCCTCCTGCAGCAGACCTGGACCTGATCAGACCCCGTCCACCTGCAGCCGACTTGGACCTGATCAGACCCTGTCCTCCTGCCGCAGACCTGGACCTAATCAGACCCGGTCCTCCTGCAGCAGACCTGGACCTGATCAGACCCGGTCCTCCTGCAGCAGAGCTGGACCTGATCAGACCCGGTCCTCCTGCAGCAGACCTGGACCTGATCAGACCCGGTCCTCCTGCAGCGCTGCAGCAGACCTGGACCTGATCAGACCCGGTCCTCCTGCAGCAGACCTGGACCTGATCAGAGCCGGTCCTCCTCTCACTCACCTGATGTTCGGCTCTTTGACGGTTTCAGGGGCGGCGTTCGGTCTCAGGCCGAGTCTCTTCCTCATGGTGCCGGTCATCTGAGGGTCCAACCGCCACACGAACACGCAGCTACCACAACAACAAAGCAGAAGTCAACGGTACCCGTCTCTAGTGAAGTCTATGGTACCCGTCTCTGGTGAAGTCAATGGTACCCGTCTCTAGTGAAGTCAATGGTACCCGTCTCTAGTGAAGTCAATGGTACCCGTCTCTAGTGAAGTCTATGGTACCCGTCTCTGGTGAAGTCTATGGTACCCGTCTCTGGTGAAGTCTATGGTACCCGTCTCTGGTGAAGTCTATGGTACCCGTCTCTGGTGAAGTCTATGGTACCCGTCTCTAGTGAAGTCTATGGTACCCGTCTCTAGTGAAGTCTATGGTACCCGTCTCTAGTGAAGTCTATGGTACCCGTCTCTAGTGAAGTCTATGGTACCCGTCTCTAGTGAAGTCTATGGTACCCGTCTCTGGTGAAGTCTATGGTACCCGTCTCTGGTGAAGTCAATGGTACCCGTCTCTGGTGAAGTCTATGGTACCCGTCTCTAGTGAAGTCTATGGTACCCGTCTCTAGTGAAGTCTATGGTACCCGTCTCTGGTGAAGTCTATGGTACCCGTCTCTGGTGAAGTCTATGTTACCCGTCTCTAATGAAGTCTATGGTACCCGTCTCTAGTGAAGTCTATGGTACCCGTCTCTAGTGAAGTCAATGGTACCCGTCTCTAGTGAAGTCAATGGTACCCGTCTCTGGTGAAGTCAATGGTACCCGTCTCTGGTGAAGTCAATGGTACCCGTCTCTGGTGAAGTCTATGGTACCCGTCTCTACTGAAGTCAATGGTACCCGTCTCTGGTGAAGTCAATGGTACCCGTCTCTGGTGAAGTCAATGGTACCCGTCTCTGGTGAAGTCTATGGTACCCGTCTCTAGTGAAGTCTATGGTACCCGTCTCTGGTGAAGTCTATGGTACCCGTCTCTGGTGAAGTCTATGGTACCCGTCTCTGGTGAAGTCTATGGTACCCGTCTCTGGTGAAGTCAATGGTACCCGTCTCTGGTGAAGTCTATGGTACCCGTCTCTGGTGAAGTCAATGGTACCCGTCTCTAGTGAAGTCAACGGTACCCGTCTCTAGTGAAGTCTATGGTACCCGTCTCTAGTGAAGTCAATGGTACCCGTCTCTAGTGAAGTCAACGGTACCCGTCTCTAGTGAAGTCTATGGTACCCGTCTCTGGTGAAGTCTATGGTACCCGTCTGTGGTGAAGTCAATGGTACCCGTCTCTAGTGAAGTCAACGGTACCCGTCTCTAGTGAAGTCTATGGTACCCGTCTCTGGTGAAGTCTATGGTACCCGTCTCTAGTGAAGTCTATGGTACCCATCTCTAGTGAAGTCAACGGTACCCGTCTCTAGTGAAGTCAACGGTACCCGTCTCTAGTGAAGTCAACGGTACCCGTCTCTAGTGAAGTCTATGGTACCCGTCTCTGGTGAAGTCTATGGTACCCGTCTGTGGTGAAGTCAATGGTACCCGTCTCTAGTGAAGTCAACGGTACCCGTCTCTAGTGAAGTCAACGGTACCCGTCTCTAGTGAAGTCTATGGTACCCGTCTCTGGTGAAGTCTATGGTACCCGTCTCTAGTGAAGTCTATGGTACCCGTCTCTAGTGAAGTCTATGGTACCCGTCTCTAGTGAAGTCTATGGTACCCGTCTCTAGTGAAGTCTATGGTACCCGTCTCTAGTGAAGTCTATGGTACCCGTCTCTAGTGAAGTCTATGGTACCCGTCTCTAGTGAAGTCTATGGTACCCGTCTCTAGTGAAGTCTATGGTACCCGTCTGTGGTGAAGTCTATGGTACCCGTCTCTAGTGAAGTCTATGGTACCCGTCTCTAGTGAAGTCTATGGTACCCGTCTCTAGTGAAGTCTATGGTACCCGTCTCTAGTGAAGTCTATGGTACCCGTCTCTAGTGAAGTCTATGGTACCCGTCTGTGGTGAAGTCTATGGTACCTGTCTCTAGTGAAGTCTATGGTACCCGTCTCTAGTGAAGTCTATGGTACCCGTCTCTAATGAAGTCTATGGTACCCGTCTCTAGTGAAGTCTATGGTACCCGTCTCTAGTGAAGTCTATGGTACCCGTCTCTACTGAAGTCAATGGTACCCGTCTGTGGTGAAGTCTATGGTACCCGTCTGTAGTGAAGTCTATGGTACCCGTCTCTAATGAAGTCTATGGTACCCGTCTCTAGTGAAGTCTATGGTACCCGTCTCTACTGAAGTCAATGGTACCCGTCTCTACTGAAGTCAATGGTACCCGTCTGTGGTGAAGTCTATGGTACCCGTCTCTACTGAAGTCTATGGTACCCGTCTCTAGTGAAGTCTATGGTACCCGTCTCTAGTGAAGTCTATGGTACCCGTCTCTAGTGAAGTCAATGGTACCCGTCTCTGGTGAAGTCAATGGTACCCGTCTCTGGTGAAGTCTATGGTACCCGTCTCTAGTGAAGTCTATGGTACCCGTCTCTAGTGAAGTCTATGGTACCCGTCTCTGGTGAAGTCTATGGTACCCGTCTTTACTGAAGTCTATGGTACCCGTCTCTACTGAAGTCTATGGTACCCGTCTCTAGTGAAGCCAATTTACCCGTCTCTAGTGAAGTCTATGGTACCCGTCTGTAGTGAAGTCTATGGTACCCGTCTCTAGTGAAGTCAATGGTACCCGTCTCTGGTGAAGTCAATGGTACCCGTCTCTGGTGAAGTCTATGGTACCCGTCTCTACTGAAGTCAATGGTACCCGTCTCTGGTGAAGTCTATGGTACCCGTCTCTGGTGAAGTCTATGGTACCCGTCTTTACTGAAGTCTATGGTACCCGTCTCTACTGAAGTCTATGGTACCCGTCTCTAGTGAAGTCTATGGTACCCGTCTCTAGTGAAGTCTATGGTACCCGTCTCTACTGAAGTCTATGGTACCCGTCTCTAGTGAAGTCTATGGTACCCGTCTCTAGTGAAGTCTATGGTACCCGTCTCTGGTGAAGTCTATGGTACCCGTCTTTACTGAAGTCTATGGTACCCGTCTGTGGTGAAGTCTATGGTAACCGTCTCTAGTGAAGTCTATGGTACCCGTCTCTAGTGAAGTCAATGGTACCCGTCTCTAGTGAAGTCAATGGTACCCGTCTCTAGTGAAGTCTATGGTACCCGTCTCTAGTGAAGTCTATGGTACCCGTCTGTGGTGAAGTCTACGGTACCCGTCTCTAGTGAAGTCTATGGTACCCGTCTGTGGTGAAGTCTATGGTACCCGTCTCTAGTGAAGTCTATGGTACCCGTCTCTAGTGAAGTCTATGGTACCCGTCTGTGGTGAAGTCTATGGTACCCGTCTGTGGTGAAGTCTATGGTACCCGTCTGTGGTGAAGTCTATGGTACCCGTCTGTGGTGAAGTCTATGGTACCCGTCTGTGGTGAAGTCTATGGTACCCGTCTCTAGTGAAGTCTATGGTACCCGTCTGTGGTGAAGTCTATGGTACCCGTCTGTGGTGAAGTCTATGGTACCCGTCTGTGGTGAAGTCTATGGTACCCGTCTCTAGTGAGGTCTATGGTACCCGTCTGTAGTGAAGTCTATGGTACCCGTCTGTAGTGAAGTCTATGGTACCCGTCTCTGGTGAAGTCTATGGTACCCGTCTCTAGTGAAGTCTATGGTACCCGTCTCTAGTGAAGTCTATGGTACCCGTCTCTAGTGAAGTCTATGGTACCCGTCTCTAGTGAAGTCTATGGTACCCGTCTGTGGTGAAGTCTATGGTACCCGTCTGTGGTGAAGTCTATGGTACCCGTCTGTGGTGAAGTCTATGGTACCCGTCTGTGGTGAAGTCTATGGTACCCGTCTCTAGTGAAGTCTATGGTACCCGTCTGTGGTGAAGTCTATGGTACCCGTCTGTGGTGAAGTCTATGGTACCCGTCTCTGGTACCCGTCTCTGGTGAAGTCTATGGTACCCGTCTCTGGTGAAGTCTATGGTACCCGTCTGTGGTGAAGTCTATGGTACCCGTCTGTAGTACCTGTCCCCGGACACAGTGATGAGGTGCCTGCAGTCCCGGCTGAACCTCATGCAGGTGACGATCTCTGGGGAAACAAAGATCCGTCAGAACCACGTGAGGAAGACGGCGCTCTGATGAAGGTTCTTCGCTCTCGTCGTCGTGGACTCACCTGAGTGTCCGAACAGCGTGGCGACGCACTCTCCCGACTCGTAGTCGAACACGGTGATGTTTTTATCGGAGCAGCTGGTGGCGAAGAACGACCCCGACGGATCCATCTGAACCTGCAGAACACGCAGTCTCAGCCAATCACATCGCAGAGATATCGTCGGGCTAGGTCGTTAGCGCACACTCGTCCAAAGCTCCGATGTTTCTAACGATTATCTTACGATAAAACCCGACAAACCGGCTTAGGGAAAAGTCGCAAATATCCGATAAAAACCCTGAATATTCTCTAAGATTAAAGTCGTAAATATCCGATAAAAAACATGAATATTCTCTAAGATTAAAGTCGTAAATATCCGATAAAAACCTGAATATTCTCTAAGATTAAAGTCGTAAATATCCGATAAAAAAACCTGAATATTCTCAAAAATAAAGTCGTACATTTACGATAAAAACCCTGAATATTCTCTAAGATTAAAGTCGTACATTTACGATAAAAAACCTGAATATTCTCTAAGATTAAAGTCGTACATTTACGATAAAAACCCTGAATATTCTCTTAGACTAAAGTCGTAAATATCCGATAAAAAACCTTTTTACATATACGATAAAAACCCTGAATATTCTCTAAGATTAAAGTCGTAAATATACGATAAAAACCCTGAATATTCTCTTAGATTAAAGTCGTAAATATAAGATAAAAAACCTGAATATTCTCCAAGATTAAAGTCGTAAATATAAGATAAAAAAAACAAATATTCTCTTAGACTAAAGTCGCAAATATACGATAAAAAACCTGAATATTCTTTAAGATTAAAGTCGTACATTTACGATAAGAAAACCTGAATATTCTCCAAGATTAAAGTCGTAAATATAAGATAAAAAAAACAAGTATTCTCTTAGACTAAAGTCGCAAATATCCGATAAAAAACCTGAATATTCTCAAAGATTAAAGTCGTAAATATACGATAAAAAACACCTGAATATTCTCTTGGATTAAAGTCGTAAATATCCAATAAAAAACCCTGAATATTCTCTTAAAGTCAGTAATAAATGCTAACCTCAGTTATTGTCTTATTAAAAAGCGTAAACATGAATTATGAACGATAATAAAAACGGTTCCAGGTCGTGGACAGAGTCGCTTCGTACCTTCAGCAGCGCTCCTTCGTCGCTGACGAGCCTTTCAGACACTTCTTCAGTTTCCCCGTTTCCACGTCGTAAACCCTGAAAACACGTCAGCTCGTTATTTCTGCGTCATCGCAACAAAACAACTTCACCTTCGCTTCCTTTCCCTGACCTGACGTTTCGGTCCTGACAGGCGACGGCCACGTGCGTCCTCGACGAGTCCAGGTCCATGTCGTACAGCATCGTCTTCTCCACCACGTGGTGACTCCTGGAGAACGAGGGGCCCTCCGCAGTCTGAACACACACGCACACACACACACACACACACACACACACACACACGAGAGGTTATCGGGGGTTTGAACTGCACAGATTCACCTGTAGATGTCAGCGTGTTCACACCTGCTCAGCCGTCTGGAAGTAGATGCTCTTGTCGGCGCCGCAGCTCACCATCCGGACCTCTGGACTCTCACCTGCACACAGACACAGACGTGAGCCCACCTGGAGTTATCTCTCAGGGCGCACTCACACTGTGCCTCTGTACCGTGCCCAAACAGGTTTCACGTTAAGTCTGGTTCCTTTGACCAGTGTGATGCAACCGTACCACGTCTAGGAGCGGCACGCTTGCCGTCCACGGCCCGTTTGGGAGAGGTGGGCTTTAGTAAAGCACGTTTGCACGTGTACGAGCACGAGCGTGCGCACGGTGTACGAGCACGAGGCCTACGGCGGTTCTGAGGTCATTTCCTGTGCGCCTGTTGGGACGTAGAAAAAAGAAGGAGGGACCATGCGCGGACATTTCAAACAATGGCGGTGAAAGGTTCACGTTGGTGTGATGCGGAGGTGGAGTGTTTACTGCAGATTTGGTCGATGAAAAGATTCAAAAACAGTCGACAAGACGCACAAAAACTCCGAGGTCTACGGAAAGATCTGGAAACAAAGCCACGCATCGCCATGACGTCATCAATGCGTGTGACGTGTTACGGCGTGATGACGTATAGCAGCAAGAAGCATTCTCCGAGGCCCAGGTAGTGTGAGTACAAACGGGCCTGGAGGGGGGGACAAGGACCCTAAAGCACGGGGCACGGGACGGAGGCACAGTGGGAGGGGCTCGATTATTTATTTGTTTGTTTGTTTGAACTGTGAATGTGCGTCACCCGTGAACTTGACAGCGGTGATGGAGGCCGAGTGGTAATTGAGCGTCTGTTCCAGGCTGTAGTTCTTCTCCAGGCTGAAGATGTGGATCAGTCGGTCCCTGCTGGCCGTCGCCAACAGCTTCACACCTGAGACCACAACAACAACAACAACAACAACAACAACAACAGAGTCAGAAGAAACAAACACGCTACGTCTTTATTTACTCACAGATCTCTAAAGTCACTTCCTGTTTCCTCGTTTGTCTGAAGTCACTTCCTGTTCCCTCGTCTTGAAGTCACTTCCTGTTCCCTCGTCTGTCTGAAGTCACTTCCTGTTCCCTCGTCTGTCTGAAGTCACTTCCGTTCCCTCGTCTGTCTGAAGTCACTTCATGTTCCCTCGTCTGTCTGAAGTCACTTCCTGTTCCCGCGTCTGAAGTCACTTCCCGTTCCCTCGTCTGGAAGTCACTTCCTGTTCCCAACGTCTTGAAGTCACTTCCTGTTCCCTCGTCTTGAAGTCACTTCCTGTTCCCTCGTCTTGAAGTCACTTCCTGTTCCCTCGTCTTGAAGTCACTTCCTGTTCCCTCGTCTGTCTGAAGTTACTTCCCTTTCCCTGGTCTGAAGTCACTTCCCTTTCTCTCGTCTTGAAGTTAAAGCCCTTTCTCTCGTCTTGAGGTCACTTCCCTTTCCCTCGTCTTGAGGTCACTTCCCTTTCCCTCGTCTTGAAGTTACTTCCCTTTCCCTTGACTGAAGTCACTTCCCTTTCCCTCGTCTTGAAGTTACTTCCCTTTCCCTCGTCTTGAAGTTACTTCCCTTTCCCTCGTCTTGAAGTTACTTCCCTTTCCCTCGTCTTGAAGTCACTTCCTGTCCCCTCGTCTTGAACTTCCTGTCCCCTCGTCTGTCTGAAGTTACTTCCCTTTCTCTCGTCTTGAAGTCACTTCCCTTTCCCTCGTCTTGAAGTTACTTCCTTTCCCTCGTCTTGAAGTCACTTCCTGTCCCCGCGTCTTGAAGTCACTTCCTGTCCCCTCGTCTGTCTGAAGTTACTTTCCCTTTCTCTCGTCTTGAAGTCACTTCCCTTTCCCTCGTCTTGAAGTTACTTCCCTTTCCCTCGTCTTGAAGTTACTTCCCTTTCCCTCGTCTTGAGGTCACTTCCTGCTCCCTCGTCTGTCTGAAGTCACTTCCTGTTCCCTCGTCGTGTCTCTAAAAAGGCGTTTGCTCGTGGTTGGTGGCGTCGGTTTAGAGCGGACAGCGGTGATGACCTTTGATGACCTTTGACCCGAGGTCGTACCTGTGGACGTCGGGGAGAACTCCAGACACAACACCTCCGAGTCGTGTGCCTCGATCTTCACCAGCTCGTCCAGGAACTCCAGACCGAAGACCCTGGACACACAAACACGTGGCGGGTGAACCGGGGGGGTCGAACCGTGGGCTCTGACGGGACTCTGCGGTGCGTTCAGGTGCACCTCGGGACACTCGTGTGTGTGTGTGTGTGCGTCTCTTACCGCAGGTTTCCGCAGCGGTCCCCAGCTGCCAGGTGTCGTCCATCAGGGCTGATGCCCAGCACCCTGATCCCAGCCTTCACATCGGGCCCGGCTGCCTCCCCCCTCTCCCCCCTCTCCCCCTCAGCCTGCAGGTGCTGCGTGTTCTCCCCCACGTACAGGATCCTCAGCAGGTCCTTGAACGCAACACAGGAAGGGACGACATTTGAAAGCTGCTCTGAACCAGCTGCATGCTCCCCCCCCCCTCTCTCTCTCTCTCCCTCTCTCTCTCTCCCCCACTCCCTCTCTCACCTGAACTCCCTCTCTCTCCTGCTCTCCCTCTCTCTCCTGCTCTCCCTCTCTCTCCTGCTCTCCCTCTCTCTCCTGCACTCCCCCTCTCTCCTGCTCTCCCTCTCTCTCCCTCTCTCACCTGCACTCCCTCTCTCTCTCTCTCTCCCTCTCTCTCCTGCTCTCCCTCTCTCTCCTGCACTCTCTCTCTCTCCTGCACTCCCTCTCTCTCTCTCTCTCCCTCTCTCTCCTGCACTCTCTCTCTCTCCTGCACTCCCCCTCTCTCTCCTGCACTCCCCCTCTCTCTCCTGCACTCCCCCTCTCTCTCCTGCACTCTCCCTCCCTCCCTCTCTCTCCCTCTCTCTCCTGCACTCCCCCTCTCTCCTGCACTCCCCCTCTCTCCTGCACTCCCCCTCTCTCACCTGCACTCCCTCTCTCTCCTGCACTCCCCCTCTCTCCTGCACTCCCTCTCTCTCTTGCACTCCCCCTCTCTCTCTCCCTCTCTCTTGCTCTCCCTCTCTCCTGCACTCTCTCTCTCTCCTGCTCTCCCTCTCTCTCCTGCACTCCCTCTCTCTCCTGCACTCCCTCTCTCTCCTGCTCTCCCTCTCTCTCCTGCTCTCCCTCTCTCTCCTGCTCTCCCTCTCTCTCCTGCACTCCCTCTCTCTCTCTCCTGCACTCTCTCTCTCTCCTGCACTCCCTCTCTCTCTTGCACTCCCCCTCTCTCTCTCCCTCTCTCTTGCTCTCCCTCTCTCTCCTGCACTCTCTCTCTCTCCTGCATTCCCCCTCTCTCTCTCCCTCTCTCGCTCTCCCTCTCTCTCCTGCACTCCCTCTCTCCTGCACTCCCTCTCTCGCTTGCACTCCCTCTCTCTCTCCCTCTCTCCTGCACTACCCCTCTTCCTCTCTCTCCTGCACTCCCTCTCTCCTGCACTCCCTCTCTCACCTGCACTCCCTCTCTCACCTGCACTCCCCCTCTCTCTCTCCATCTCTCTCCCTCTCTCACCTGCACTCCCTCTCTCTCCTGCACTCCCTCTCAATCCTGCACTCCCCCTCTCACCTGCACTCCCCCTCTCTCTCTCCATCTCTCTCCCTCTCTCACCTGCACTCCCTCTCTCTCCTGCTCTCCCTCTCTCTCTCCCCCTCTCTCTCCTGCACTCCCTCTCTCTCTCTCTCTCTCTCTCTCCATCTCTCTCCCTCTCTCACCTGCACTCCCTCTCTCTCCTGCACTCCCTCTCTCCTGCACTCCCCCTCTCTCTCTCTCTCTCTCCCTCTCTCTCTCTCTCTCTCTCTCCCCCCCCCTCTCTCCTGCACTCCCTCTCTCTCCCGCACTCCCTCTCTTTCCCGCACTCCCTCTCTCTCTCCCCCCCTCCCTCTCTCCCTCTCTCCTGCTCTCTTACTCACGTTGCTGTAGAGGTTGCTGTGTCCGTTGGGGGGGTCTGTGTGCCACAGTCTGATGGTGTTATCAGATGAACAGGTGAGGAAGGAGGACGGAGGAAGACACGCCTGCGACACATCTGACAGCTCCGGGTACACCTGAAGGGGACAGGTGCACCTGTGACACATCACGCCAGCAGCCGTCTCTGACCCGCTCTGCAGCAGCTGCGGCGTGGACTCACCTCGACGCTCCACACACAGCTGCTGTGGTACAGGGCCGAGTACAGCTTCCCCACGTTCCTCACGTCCTTCACGTCCCACACGTACACGCTGTGGTCGTTGTACACACAGGTGAGGTGTCTGGCGGTGGGGTCAAAGGTCACAGCCAGGGTGTCGGGGTAGTGAGCACCTGGGCCGGCAGGCGGCAGGTTGCTGTGGAGACAGACACTCGGGTCGTTATAAGAGAACTCGTCCGTGTCGCAGCGGTGTGTTTGCAGTGTTTGTACCCGTGCTGCAGGCCCCGGGAGACGTCCACGCCCAGGTGGTGTGGGCGGGGCAGGGTGGTGATGTACTGCAGGTCCGACGGACTGAACACTCGGACGATGCCGTCAGCACAACCGCAGAAGATGAAGTCCTCACTGACCGCCAGGCAGCTCGCCGACGACGTCTGTCAGATGATTAGTGAGTTCAAAAGATCTTAAATAACCATGAGCTCTTATTTTGAAAAGGTCTCGGGTGTGTGTGACGGGTCTCAGGTGTGTGTGACGGGTCTCGGGTGTGTGTGACGGGTCTCGGGTGTGTGTGACGGGTCTCGGGTGTGTGTGTGTGTGACGGGTCTCAGGTGTGCGTTACAGGTCTCAGGTGTGCGTGACAGGTCTCAGGTGTGCGTTACAGGTCTCAGGTGTGCGTGACGGGTCTCAGGTGTGCGTGACAGGTCTCAGGTGTGCGTGACAGGTCTCAGGTGTGCGTTACAGGTCTCAGGTGTGCGTTACAGGTCTCAGGTGTGCGTTGCAGGTCTCAGGTGTGCGTCGCAGGTCTCAGGTGTGCGTCGCAGGTCTCAGGTGTGCGTGACAGGTCTCAGGTGTGCGTGACAGGTCTCAGGTGTGCGTCGCAGGTCTCGGGTGTGTGTTATAGGTCTCGGGTGTGTGTTACAGGTCTCGGGTGTGTGTTACAGGTCTCGGGTGTGTGTTACAGGCCTCGGGTGTGTGTCGCAGGCCTCGGGTGTGTGTCGCAGGCCTCGGGTGTGTGTCGCAGGTCTCGGGTGTGTGTCGCAGGTCTCAGGTGTGTGTCGCAGGTCTCAGGTGTGTGTCGCAGGTCTCAGGTGTGTGTCGCAGGTCTCAGGTGTGTGTCGCAGGTCTCAGGTGTGTGTCGCAGGTCTCAGGTGTGTGTCGCAGGTCTCAGGTGTGTGTCGCAGGTCTCAGGTGTGTGTCGCAGGTCTCAGGTGTGTGTGACAGGTCTCAGGTGTGTGTGACAGGTCTCAGGTGTGTGTGACAGGTCTCAGGTGTGTGTGACAGGTCTCAGGTGTGTGTTACAGGTCTCAGGTGTGTGTTACAGGTCTCAGGTGTGTGTTACAGGTCTCAGGTGTGTGTTACAGGTCTCAGGTGTGTGTTACAGGTCTCAGGTGTGTGTTACAGGTCTCAGGTGTGTGTTACAGGTCTCAGGTGTGTGTTACAGGTCTCAGGTGTCTGTTACAGGTCTCAGGTGTCTGTTACAGGTCTCAGGTGTGTGTTGCAGGTCTCAGGTGTGTGTTACAGGTCTCAGGTGTGTGTTACAGGTCTCAGGTGTGTGTGTTACAGGTCTCAGGTGTGTGTGTTACAGGTCTCAGGTGTGTGTGTTACAGGTCTCAGGTGTGTGTTACAGGTCTCAGGTGTGTGTGACAGGTCTCAGGTGTGTGTTACAGGTCTCGGGTGTGTGTTGCAGGTCTCAGGTGTGTGTTGCAGGTCTCGGGTGTGTGTTACAGGTCTCAGGTGTGTGTTACAGGTCTCAGGTGTGTGTTGCAGGTCTCAGGTGTGTGTTACAGGTCTCAGGTGTGTGTTACAGGTCTCAGGTGTGTGTTACAGGTCTCAGGTGTGTGTGACAGGTCTCAGGTGTGTGTGACAGGTCTCAGGTGTGTGTTACAGGTCTCAGGTGTGTGTTACAGGTCTCAGGTGTGTGTGTTACAGGTCTCAGGTGTGTGTTACAGGTCTCAGGTGTGTGTTACAGGTCTCAGGTGTGTGTTACAGGTCTCAGGTGTGTGTTACAGGTCTCGGGTGTGTGTTGCAGGTCTCGGGTGTGTGTTGCAGGTCTCGGGTGTGTGTTACAGGTCTCGGGTGTGTGTTACAGGTCTCGGGTGTGTGTTACAGGTCTCGGGTGTGTGTTACAGGTCTCGGTGTGTGTTACAGGTCTCGGGTGTGTGTTACAGGTCTCGGGTGTGTGTTACAGGTCTCAGGTGTGTGTTACAGGTCTCAGGTGTGTGTTACAGGCCTCAGGTGTGTGTTACAGGCCTCAGGTGTGTGTTACAGGCCTCAGGTGTGTGTTGCAGGTCTCAGGTGTGTGTGTTACAGGTCTCAGGTGTGTGTGACAGGTCTCAGGTGTGTGTTGCAGGTCTCAGGTGTGTGTTACAGGTCTCAGGTGTCTGTTACAGGTCTAGGGTGTGTGTTGCAGGTCTCAGGTGTGTGTGACAGGTCTCAGGTGTGTGTTACAGGTCTCAGGTGTGTGTTGCAGGTCTCAGGTGTGTGTGTTACGGGTCTCAGGTGTGTGTGTTACGGGTCTCAGGTGTGTGTGACAGGTCTCAGGTGTGTGTGTGACAGGTCTCAGGTGTGTGTTACAGGTCTCAGGTGTGTGTTACAGGTCTCAGGTGTGTGTCACAGGTCTCAGGTGTGTGTTACAGGTCTAGGGTGTGAGTGTTGCAGGTCTCAGGTGTGTGTGACAGGTCTCAGGTGTGTGTTACAGGTCTCAGGTGTGTGTGTGACAGGTCTCAGGTGTGTGTGTGACAGGTCTCAGGTGTGTGTTACAGGTCTCAGGTGTGTGTTACAGGTCTCAGGTGTGTGTCACAGGTCTCAGGTGTGTGTTACAGGTCTAGGGTGTGAGTGTTGCAGGTCTCAGGTGTGTGTGACAGGTCTCAGGTGTGTGTTACAGGTCTCAGGTGTGTGTCACAGGTCTCAGGTGTGTGTTACAGGTCTCAGGTGTGTGTTACAGGTCTCAGGTGTGTGTGACAGGTCTCAGGTGTGTGTGACAGGTCTCAGGTGTGTGTGACAGGTCTCAGGTGTGTGTGACAGGTCTCAGGTGTGTGTGACAGGTCTCAGGTGTGTGTGACAGGTCTCAGGTGTGTGTGACAGGTCTCAGGTGTGTGTGACAGGTCTCAGGTGTGTGTGACAGGTCTCAGGTGTGTGTGACAGGTCTCAGGTGTGTGTGTTACAGGTCTCAGGTGTGTGTGTTACAGGTCTCAGGTGTGTGTTGCAGGTCACCTGGAGGTTGACCCAGGACCACAGCTGCCGGCTGCTCTTGAACAGACACAGCAGACCGCAGCGGGTGATGCAGTAGGTGTTGGACGCCATGAGGCC
>NC_139830.1:609018-664018 GCF_963691815.1 Echiichthys vipera | reverse complement strand
TTAACAAAGTCTGAGCTTTCACCGTCCAGACCACAACGCCATGGGGGGCGTTTTGTATCTTTTTGTGCTGGTTTTGCATCTTTTGAGTCATTTATGTGATGTCGTCCCCCTGTTGTGTGTTGTTTCTGAGGTGGGGGGGGTTCTTGGCTTTAAGTGGACTGTTTGGTGTGTTGTTTCTGAGGTGGGGGGGGTTCTTGGCTTTAAGTGGACTGTTTGGTGTGTTGTTTCTGAGGTGGGGGGGGGTTCTTGGCTTTAAGTGGACTGTTTGGTGTGTTGTTTCTGAGGTGGGGGGGGTTCTTGGCTTTAAGTGGACTGTTTGGTGTGTTGTTTCTGAGGTGGGGGGGGTTCTTGGCTTTAAGTGGACTGTTTGGTGTGTTGTTTCTGGGGGGGGGGGGGTTCTTGGCTTTAAGTGGACTGTTTGGTGTGTTGTTTCTGGGGTGGGGGGGGTTCTTGGCTTTAAGTGGACTGTTTGGTGTGTTGTTTCTGGGGTGGGGGGGGTTCTTGGCTTTAAGTGGACTGTTTGGTGTGTTGTTTGAATTTGCTGTGATGTGATTTGTTAAAAACCCATAAAACAAAAAAACAAACTTTACTGACTCAGAGGAGGTCGAACATCCACGTCCAGACATCTGGAACGAGGCAGAGAGAGAGAGAGAGGGAGAGAGGGAGAGAGAGAGAGAGAGAGAGAGAGAGAGAGAGAGAGAGAGAGAGAGAGAGAGAGAGAGAGAGAGAGAGAGAGAGAGGGAGAGAGGAGGAGGAGGAGAGAGAGAGAGAGAGAGAGAGAGAGAGAGAGGAGGAGAGGGAGAGAGAGAGAGAGAGAGAGGGAGGAGAACAACAGAACAACAGAACCAGAGACAAACACGGATCAGAGCCGAGCGACGGACGCAGACGGGAACACAAACACTTAAAGTTCAGGTAAAAAGACGAGTTTGGATTCAAAGCAGAATTACGTCTGAATGTTTGTTTGTTCCAGAGTTTCTGACTGAATCTGTTTGTTTCACTTAAAGCTGCATTCTCTCTAATGTCCACTTAAAGCTGCACTCTCTCTAATGTCCAGCAGGAGGAGACTCCACTTAAAGCTGCATTCTCTCTAATGTCCAGCAGGAGGAGACTCCACTTAAAGCTGCATTCTCTCTAATGTCCAGCAGGAGGAGACTCCACTTAAAGCTGCATTCTCTCTAATGTCCAGCAGGAGGAGACTCCACTTAAAGCTGCATTCTCTCTAATGTCCAGCAGGAGGAGACTCCACTTAAAGCTGCATTCTCTCTAATGTCCAGCAGGAGGAGACTCCACTTAAAGCTGCATTCTCTCTAATGTCCAGCAGGAGGAGACTCCACTTAAAGCTGCATTCTCTCTAATGTCCAGCAGGAGGAGACTCCACTTAAAGCTGCATTCTCTCTAATGTCCAGCAGGAGGAGACTCCACTTAAAGCTGCATTCTCTCTAATGTCCAGCAGGAGGAGACTCCACTTAAAGCTGCATTCTCTCTAATGTCCAGCAGGAGGAGACTCCACTTAAAGCTGCATTCTCTCTAATGTCCAGCAGGAGGAGACTACACTTAAAGCTGCATTCTCTCTAATGTCCAGCAGGAGGAGACTCCACTTAAAGCTGCATTCTCTCTAATGTCCAGCAGGAGGAGACTCCACTTAAAGCTGCATTATCTCTAATGTCCAGCAGGAGGAGACTCCACTTAAAGCTGCATTCTCTCTCATGTCCAGCAGGAGGAGACTCCACTTAAAGCTGCATTCTCTCTAATGTCCAGCAGGAGGAGACTCCACTTAAAGCTGCATTCTCTCTAATGGGGAGACTTTAAAGTGTCTGTTTGTGTTTGTCGTCTCTGAGTCGCAGAGGGAGCCGGTTCTGAACGCCCCGGACATGGATCACACAGTGATGGTGGTTCTGGTTTTGCTCTGGAGCTCAGGAGGGACCAACGGAGTCTCGTCAACAGGTTCGTGTGGTATCGTACGACGCTGACGGACCACGAGTGGACTGCCCTATAGCTTTTGGTGTTGTTTATGTTTAGGCACCAAAACTAGCATTAAGTGACGGGTTTTAGCCGACTGAAGGTCGACAAGTGGCTTGTGTTGGTGCGTCTGGGACATGAATGGCAACAGGAAGTGAGCCACACTCGTCCTGTGTTTTGGTTCCATCACACCAGCCGCCTCCTTTTTGAGTAATTCAGGCATAAACTCCTCCTCCAGGGTCTTTGTCTGCACTTTAATCCTCAGTAACCATGGAGACAGTTTTTATTAAGGTAGAAATCAGGAGAGATGCTAACAGCCGGACGTGGCTAACAGTGGTTAGCTCGGGGCAGCACGGTGAAGGCATTCAAAGGTCTTTTTTAACCACTAATGCTGCTGAAAATCACAGCAAACCTCTGCAGCAGCAGGAGAAGAGTCCCTACACACACAACAAAGCACCAATGGGCTCCTTCCACTGTAATGGACTTTACTATGAGAGGAGCTGGTACAGGGGCCAGTAGGTAAGTCTTTAACACACTCTTTAATAAACTCTGGCTTCACTAACTACGCTGATGACGCTTTGTTGTGTGTGTAGGGACTCTTCTCATGCTGCTGCAGAGGTTTGTGTTATTTTCAGCAGGATCTTCAAACTGATCTGAGAGGGAAACACAACAGATCAGGACTCTGGAGGATCGTTAGGTGGCGCAATGAAATTCAAGTGGTATGAAAGAAAGAAAGTTTGTGGTACTGAGGACGAGTCGAGGAGAGAAGCTGCTCTGTCGTCCGGTGATAAGATCCTGTGTTTAACGCTGCGTCTTGTACGATGTCATGTGACAAACACAACGGTGTACTGCTGTGATGCTGTGATGTACGTGTGTTTTGTGTCTCAGGTCTCCAGGCAGAAGAAACCAACGAGCCCAACGGTACATAAAACATATAACTGCAGAATAACATCAGGAAAATAGCCGTTTCGTTGTTGCATCTCTTTGCTGATGACTCTGTCGTCTGTGTTCAGATCCCGTCAGGTTTGTGGGAGGATCCAGTCGCTGTGCAGGAGCGCTGGCGGTGAAACACGGAGAGTGGAAACTAGTGGGCGACTCCTTCCCTGCCTGGACCCTGAAGGAAGCCGCAGCCGTCTGCAGAGCGCTGGACTGTGGCGCTGCGGTGTCTTTAGCACGGTGGAAGGAGCTCCTTGAGAGCTCTGTGTGGGAGATGACTCCTGAATGCGTTCACTCTGGATCTCCTCTGAGAGACTGCGTGAGTCCAAAGTCCTCCTCCACTTTCCTGCAGTTCACCTGCTCAGGTAAGTCCATCAATGAGATCATCTCTGACAGCTCCCAGCGTGTTCCTTTCTCCGTCACAGTGAAAGTCAGTGGTTTAGGCTGAACTGTCACGGTTGCAGCGCACCGCCAAAATGTGCCCTGACCCCCCGAGTTGAATCCTGTGGGCCGACTGAACGGACGCCCACAAGTACTTTAGGTTCATTATAAAGCGTTTGAGTCTGTTCATGTGGACAAAATCATCCCCGTGTCTCTCCAGACTCTGTCAGGCTGGTGAACGGGACCAGTCTGTGCTCAGGCCGACTGGAGGTGAAGTCCGACCAGTCGTGGTCCTCGGTGAGTGAAGAAGACTTTGACCAGCAGGACGCAGAGGTGGTCTGCAGGGAGCTCGGCTGTGGGGCTCCTTCAGACCTCCAGGGGGCGCTCTACGGAGAAGCGGAGGCTCCGACGTGGACCAAAGAGTTCCAGTGTGGAGGCAACGAGTCCGCTCTCCTGGACTGTAGAAGCTCAGACAGAAACAGCAGCTCACCTGGAGGAGCTGTTGGACTCACCTGCTCAGGTAGAAGAGGAGCTGCAGCTCTGGTTCATTACTTTGTCCTTTCGCTGACGACTCTGTTGTTTGTGTTCAGATCCCGTCAGCTTGGAGGGAGGACCCAGTCGCTGTGCAGGGACTCTGGAGGTGAAACACGGAGGCGAGTGGAGACCCGTGGGCGACGTTGACTGGACCCTGAAGGAAGCAGATGCGTTCTGTGGAGAGCTGGACTGTGGCTCTGCTGTTTCCACAGGACGGACACCGGCGTCCTCCCACAGACCGGTGTGGACACTGGCCTCAGGGTGTGTCCACTCTGGAGCTGCTCTGAGGGACTGTGCCATACCAGGTTCTTCTGTCAACATCCTGGAGGTCACCTGCTCAGGTACGTCCGTCTGTGACATCACGGATGACCGTAGTTTCCAGGGTGTCGGCGGTTTACGTTGGACTGAACTGTAAAGTTATTCAGGACAAAGACAAAGGTTATAGAAATCAACCTGATCCTTAAACCGCCCAGAGACGGCGGACCCTCTCAAAGGGAACACTTCAGGTCACCTGTGGTTCTGTCTTTCTTTCTTTCTGACAGCTGTAAAGGTCCGTTTTTACAGCGTGTCTCACATCGACGGCACACGTCGGCCCTCGTTGGCTGTATTTCTGCTGATTTAGCAGCAAGGAAGCCTGTTTGGTTGTCAGTTCAGCTTCAGGGACTCAGTGGAAAACAAGAGACGTGAGGAGAGAAAGAGCTAAAGTCAAGAGGCTGTGGGATGGAGACCTCGTCCACTCGAACACGGGTATTTTTGAAACCAAACTTTTATGGTCCCACGTTAAAAAAAATCCCGTCCACTCCACCGCAAAATCCTCCTCCATCAGCTGGTCACGTCTGGAGCGCTCCACGAGTCTCCATGGAAACAACCGACTGTTTACCGTCACACAGTGTGACGTCAAACACTGGTTCTCCTGTCCACACATGACTGCTGACACAGCACTTTAACACAAAGTTCACCCTGGACTCTGGTTTCAGGAGCAACAGCTGTGGTTAGAAACACACACGTTCAGAAACACACACGTTCAGAAACACACACGTTCAGAAACACACACACGTTCAGAAACACACACGTTCAGAAACACACATGTTCAGAAACACACATGTTCAGAAACACACATGTTCAGAAACACACGCGTTCAGAAACACACACGTTCAGAAACACACACACGTTCAGAAACACACACACGTTCAGAAACACACACTTTCAGAAACACACACGTTCAGAAACACACACGTTCAGAAACACACACTTTCAGAAACACACACGTTCAGAAACACACACGTTCAGAAACACACACACGTTCAGAAACACACACGTTCAGAAACACACACGTTCAGAAACACACACACGTTCAGAAACACACACGTTCGTACGGATGGACCCTGAGCTCTTCCAGCATCTTGAACCCGTCCTGCCGGTCTTCCAGTTTCCCCTTTTGAACGATGAATAAGGACCACCATCGCCTGCTGGTATGGAGAGTTATTTCCTGCCTCACAGGCGTGGAACAACGTGCTGGTTGGCTGTCAGCTGTAGTCTTCGCGGTGTGTTCAAGTGCAACTATTTGGAAGAGACTGAAGTGTCTAAAGCAGGGGTGGGCAGTTCTGGTCCTGGAGAGCCACTGTCCTGCATGTTTGAGGTTCCTCCCTACCCGAACACACCTGGGTCTGACACACCTGAGTCTGACACACCTGAGTCTGACACACCTGAGTCTGACACACCTGAGTCTGACACACCTGAGTCTGACACACACCTGAGTCTGACACACCTGAGTCTGACACACCTGAGTCTGACACACCTGAGTCTGACACACCTGAGTCTGACACACCTGAGTCTAACACACCTGAGTCTAACACACACCTGAGTCTGACACGCCTGCTTTAAAGTTATATATGTATATTTACTCATATGATGAGTAGGTTAACATGTCTAGTTTTGGGGAACAATGGGCCTCATGGTATGTCTGGCCCCCTTTGCATGAGATCACTCTTGAGCTCCAAAGCATCTGAATGAGAACCTGATGTTTTCAGTCCTTCTTTGTTTACTCCACTATAAAAACTATAAAAAGCTCTGTAAGTACCAGGGGATTTCTCTTATTGGCCAAGAGGATCTCACAAGTTATCCAGAGACGTGTAGACGCTGTTCTTTTATAAACAACAAGACGCGTCGGCGGCGTCTCTGCATTACATCTTCACATCATCTGCATCAAGACACCACGAGACACCGGCGACGTGAGGCGAGAGACACTCAGTGTTTGTTGCTGTTGGTGCGTCCCTGTGTTTGGGCTTCAGCCAACAGTGTGATCCTGCTCTGTGTTTACAGACCTGCTGGTTCAGCCAAACATATCTGTGTCCTCCACGGACGGGGGCTTCAAGGCCCAGCAGGAGGGGTTTCGAGTGTCCGGGGGCTCCAAATTCACCATCATCTGCTCCACCGAGCCACAGTACCCGGGAGGCTCCTTCCTGCTCACCTTCTCCTCCTCCACCTCAGAACACAACTACACCCAGCCAGCTGTCAATCACTCCGCCCACTTCCTGTTTCCTGCTGCAGAGCCCGCCCACCAAGGCAGCTACAGCTGTGTTTATCAAGTCTACATTTTTTCTCAGAACTTCTCCTCTGAGAGCGACCTGCTGTCTCTCACGGTCTCTGAGGGGAACGTGAAGCCGAGTCAAAGAGGTAAATGTTCATGATACAAAGAAACAAACAAGAACAAGATGGTGCAGGTTAGGAGATCTGAGGAGTAGTTGCAGAGATCTGGGGAGTCGTTGCAAAGGTAATTGCAGAGATCTGAGGAGTAGTTGCAGAGATCTGGGGAGTAGTTGCAGAGATCTGAGGAGTAGTTTCAGAGATCTGGGGAGTAGTTGCAGAGTTCTCTGGAGTAGTTGCAGCGATCTGGGGAGTAGTTGCAGAGATCTGAGGAGTAGTTGCAGAGTTCTGGGGAGTAGATGCAGAGATCTGAGGAGTAGATGCAGAGATCTGAGGAGTAGTTGCAGAGGTAGTTGCAGAGATCTGGATAATGTCAGAAAAGTGTTTCTTGTCTCACTCATGACTCTGTTGTTTGTGTCAGATCCCGTCAGGTTGGTGGGAGGATCCGGTCGCTGTGCAGGAACTCTGGAGGTGAAACACGGAGGCGAGTGGAGACCAGTGGGCGACGTTGACTGGACCCTGAAGGAAGCAGCTGTGTTCTGTGGAGCGCTGGACTGTGGCTCTGCTGCTTCTGTCGGACGGAGAGAGGAGTCCCCGCACAGATCTGTGTGGACGATGACCCCTGAATGTGTCCACTCTGGATCTGCTCTGAGGGACTGTGTGACACCAGCGTTCTCTAACAACATCGTGGAGGTCACCTGCTCCGGTAAGTCCATCAGTGACATCATGTATGGGCGCTTTGACACCTGATCTAGACCTAGTCCACTTCCTAATCATCTGCACCAGATGTGAAGATGATTCTGGTCTGGTTCTTTCACACCTAATCATTTGATCTGGTCCGAATCAGTTGGTGTCGTGCTGAAGTGACCCCCCAAAATGTAGCTGCACGTCGGCTCAATGAAGGTTTGGGACAAAAAAGGGATAAAAAGCACTTCATTCAGGGCCCGTCCACACGGACACGCGTTTTCCTGTAACCGCACAGCTTTAGTCTGGTTCAGTCTGGTTCAGTCTTATGTAACACCCTTTCAAAATAAGACTCCCGGGTCCAAACGCTCCGTTGGAACAAAACAGAACCAACGTCTGAACATGTGAACAATCAGGATCAGCTCTGTGGTCAGTTTGACTCTTTTTCATCCAGAAGAAAAAGGTCAAAGGTCAAAGACTCAGATCTGTTCTAACAACAGGGAACACGGCACTGCAACATTAGAGAAACACGAGGCTCGGACAGGAAGTCTTATTTTGAAAGGGTGTAACATCCCGACTGAACAGACGGATGGTGACGAACTGTGAGCAAACATTCAGCCAACAGTGTCCTCTTGCTCTTTGTTTACAGAACCGTTGGTTCAGCCGATGTGAGGAGGGCGCCGGGGCCCGGACACTGCCACCACAACGGATCCAGAAAAATAAAGTTCTCACGGACATTTGCTGATGTTGTTCTGCTTCATTCTGCTGCTTCAGCCTCGTCTGCCGGGGGATCATCCTGCTCCTGATCCTCTGAGCTTCTCTCCTCTCTGTCTGTATCATCCATGTCTCATCAGTGCATGTTACTAATTCAACTTCTTCCTGATGGTGGTGGTGCCTGCTGCACTGGTCCTGTGTGTGTGCAGGTCTCTGCTGATGGTGGTGGGGCCTGCTGCAGTGGTGGTGTGTGTAGGTCTCTGCTGATGGTGGTGGTGCCTGCTGCCGTGGTCCTGTGTGTGTGTGTAGGTCTCTGCTGATGGTGGTGGTGCCTGCTGCGGTGGTCCTGTGTGTGTGTAGGTCTCTGCTGATGGTGGTGGTGCCTGCTGCCGTGGTCCTGTGTGTGTGCAGGTCTCTGCTGATGGTGGTGGTGCCTGCTGCAGTGGTCCTGTTTGTGTGCAGGTCTCTGTTGATGGTGGTGGTGCCTGCTGCAGTGGTCCTGTGTGTGTGCGTAGGTCTCTGCTGATGGTGGTGGTGCCTGCTGCAGTGGTCCTGTGTGTGTGCGTAGGTCTCTGCTGATGGTGGTGGTGCCTGCTGCAGTGGTCCTGTGTGTAGGTCTCTGCTGATGGTGGTGGTGCCTGCTGCCGTGGTCCTGTGTGTGTGTGTAGGTCTCTGCTGATGGTGGTGGTGCCTGCTGCAGTGGTCCTGTATGCAGATCTCTGCTGATGGTGGTGGTGCCTGCTGCACTGGTCCTGCATGACGCTTCCTGCTGCTGTTATCACTGTTACTCATATAAACTATCACAAGTTTATAAATTATAACATTTATAGCCATAAAAACATCATCAGTGATGAATCTCTCTGTATCACAGCTGTTATTAATCATCATTAATCATATTTACCTGCATAATTATCATCATTGTCATGTTCTGTCACCTCAGCTGTGCTTGTTTCTGCTGTTCTGCTGTTTTAACTGCTATAACATACGAGTCATATTCACATTTATATAGATATTATTATAGTTACTGTTACTTTGGTGGTTGATGCATCTCTGGAAGTGTCCATCTGTCCGTCTTTTCCTCTTCCCCAACCGGTGCAGACAGACGTCCGTCCTCCATAGAGCTGGTTCTGCCTGTTAAAGGGACGTTTCAACCAAATTCCGACGTAACATCATCGCCGGACGTGGCTAACAGTGGTTAGCTCGGGGCAGCACGGTAAAATAACACAAACCTCTGCAGCAGCATGAGAAGAGTCCCTACACACACAACAAAGCGTCATCAGCGTAGTTAGTGAAGCCAGAGTTTATTAAAGAGTGTTTTAAAGACTTACCTACTGGCCCCTGCACCAGCTCCTCTCATAGTAAAGTCCATTACAGTGGAAGGAGCCCATTGCTGCTTTGTTGTATGTGTGTGTGTGTGTGTGTGTGTGTGTGTGTGTGTGTGTGTGTGTGTGTGTGTGTGTGTGTGTGTGTGTGTGTGTGTGTAGGGACTCTTCTCATGCTGCTGCAGAGGTTTGCTGTTATTTTCAGCAGCATTAGTGGTTAAAAAAGACCTTTGAATGCCTTCACCGTGCTGCCCCGAGCTAACCACTGTTAGCCACGTCCGGCTGTTAGCATCTCTCCTGGATTTCTACCTTAATAGAAACGGTCTCCATGGTTACTGAGGATTAAAGTGCAGACAAAGACCCTGGAGGAGGAGTTTACAGCAGAGTTAGACTTAAATGACCCGAGGACGTCAAGAAAACGTTTCTAGACTCTTAAAGTCTCGTGAGACGGTTATTTTCTGCATGCTTTTAATATTTTAATTATTATTATTTTCACTATTTGTAATCCTTCATCATCTGTGTTGAATAAATCTGGTGTCGTCTATTAAAAGACAGTTTCTTCTGTTTCTGTTGCATCCAACGCTTCAACAACACTCTGGTGTCTTTGAACCTGTGACGACGTGTTTCTCTTCAGTCGTGTTCTCACTCAGGGCGCCCTCCCACTGTGCCTCCGTCCCGTGCCCCAGCACGTGTCACGGCTAAAGTCTGGTTCCTTTGACCAGTGTGAGTGCAACCGTACCACGTCTAGGAGCGGCACGCTCGCCGTCCACGGCCCGTTTGGGAGAGGTGGGCTTTAGTAAAGCACGTTTGCACGTGTACGAGCACGAGCGTGCGCACGTGTACGAGCACGAGGCCTACGGCGGTTCTGAGGTCATTTCCTGTGCGCCTGTTGGGACGTAGAAAAAAGAAGGAGGGGCCATGCGCGGACATTTCAAACAATGGCGGTGAAAGGTTCACGTTGGTGTGATGCGGAGGTGGAGTGTTTACTGCAGATTTGGTCGATGAAAAGATTCAAAAACAGTCGACAAGACGCACAAAAACTCCGAGGTCTACGGAAAGATCTGGAAACAAAGCCACGCATCGCCATGACGTCATCAATGCGTGTGACGTGTTACGGCGTGATGACGTATAGGCAGCAAGAAGCATTCTCCGAGGCCCAGGTAGTGTGAGTACAAACGGGCCTGGAGGTGGGACAAGGACCCTAAAGCACGGGGCACGGGACGGAGGAACAGTGGGAGGGCGCTCTAACCTGTGACGGAGGCACAGTGTGAGGGCGCTCTTACCTGTGACGGAGGCACAGTGGGAGGGCGCTCTAACCTGTGACGGAGGCACAGTGGGACGACACTGTTACTACTCTTTAATGTGTCGAGAGAAGGATCTTCTGCTGTGATCTGTGGTTTCAGTTGAAGCCTCATAAACACATGAATCTGAAAACCCAGGAGGAGAAAAGTTAAAGACTCGACACAAAACTGGAAGAAAAACTCTTTTATTATGAAAGTTTTCATCAAAGTTCACTCAGGAAACTAAAGCTGCTTCTTTCTCTGTTCTACAGTTTTACAGATTCCAGTGAAATGAAAATAAAACGTCTCTAAACTGAGTAAACTGTAAAGTCAGAAACATTCAGCGTCAGCGTTTTTCTCACTGAGGCTAAAGACGCGGAGCCCCGACGCTCGGTCTCACGCTCCCACCTGAGCCTGAACGCTCGGGAACCACCGGACGAAAGAGAAAAACAACCGTGTTAGCACGTTAGCTTCTCAGTCAGAGCGTTTCCTGCACTCTAAACCTGATCATAGTCGGGTTACCATGGAAACAGCGCCCCCCGGGTCAAACCAGAGTCCTCACAGACCCAGAGAACTGCTTCAGTCCCTGTTCTTCCTCATGGAAACATCTTTCCCCGGAGTAACCTCAGGTTTCTGGTCTACACATGCTCCGTGGGTTCGATCCCGCCCCTCCCCACTCCACTGCACCGGCTTTAGACCCGGGAACAGAAGGAACCAGGAAGCAACGGCGCCCAAAACAAGGTAACAACAACAACACAAGCTCCTCCCTGCTCTGGTTAGCTCCTCCCTGCTCTGGTTAGCTCCTCCCTGCTCTTGTTAGCTCCTCCCTGCTCTGGTTAGCTCCTTCCTGCTCTGGTTAGCTCCTCCCTGCTCTGGTTAGCTCCTTCCTGCTCTGGTTAGCTCCTCCCTGCTCTGGTTAGCTCCTCCCTGCTCTGGTTAGCTCCTCCCTGCTCTGGTTAGCTCCTTCCTGCTCTGGTTAGCTCCTCCCTGCTCTGGTTAGCTCCTCCCTGCTCTGGTTAGCTCCTTCCTGCTCTGGTTAGCTCCTCCCTGCTCTGGTTAGCTCCTCCCTGCTCTGGTTAGCTCCTTCCTGCTCTGGTTAGCTCCTTCCTGCTCTGGTTAGCTCCTCCTTGCTCTGGTTAGCTCCTTCCTGCTCTGGTTAGCTCCTTCCTGCTCTGGTTAGCTCCTCCCCGCTCTGGTTAGCTCCTTCCTGCTCTGGTTAGCTCCTCCCTGCTCCTGTTAGCTCCTCCCCGCTCTGGTTAGCTCCTTCCTGCTCTGGTTAGCTCCTCCCTGCTCTGGTTAGCTCCTCCCTGCTCTGGTTAGCTCCTCCCCGCTCTGGTTAGCTCCTCCCTGCTCTGGTTAGCTCCTCCCTGCTCTGGTTAGCTCCTCCCTGCTCTGGTTAGCTCCTCCCTGCTCTTGTTAGCTCCTTCCTGCTCTGGTTAGCTCCTCCCTGCTCTTGTTAGCTCCTTCCTGCTCTGGTTAGCTCCTCCCTGCTCTGGTTAGCTCCTTCCTGCTCTGGTTAGCTCCTCCCTGCTCTTGTTAGCTCCTCCCTGCTCTTGTTAGCTCCTTCCTGCTCTGGTTAGCTCCTCCCTGCTCTGGTTAGCTCCTCCCACAGACTCAGCTGCAGCCTTCTGTGCGTCCTCTGCGTACAGATACGGAGCAAACGCTGCAGTACCACCTGAAACCGTGGGGGCAGTGTCGAGCACCGTGAACATCAGGAGCGAGCGAGTCATCGAAGCCCCGACGGACGTCCTGAAACACTGACAGAGACGTCGGTCGTCACTTTGTCTCATCTGTCAAACCAACATGTGGAATTCTCCGTCCACACTCTGGGACGTCTTTAGTGTCTCACAGACCACCGCCGTCTACAACGCTGCCGCCATTTTGACTCAGGACGCTTCTCTCCTCCATCGCCTCCATCTTTGTTGGGGTCAAACTTTACGGGAGGAACTTTTGAGTGTGAGCGACGCCCTCTAGAGGAAGTTTGGATCAACGCACGAGGACAGAGACGAGGAGAACCAGGAGAACGCACGTCTGTGTTCACACACGGAGCAGGAACCAGGAGAACACACGTCTGTGTTCACACACGGAGCAGGAACCAGGAGAACACACGTCTGTGTTCACACACGGAGCAGGAACCAGGAGAACACACGTCTGTGTTCACACACGGAGCAGGAACCAGGAGAACACACGTCTGTGTTCACACACGGAGCAGGAACCAGGAGAACACACGTCTGTGTTCACACACGGAGCAGGAACCAGGAGAACGCACGTCTGTGTTCACACACGGAGCAGGAACCAGGAGAACGCACGTCTGTGTTCACACACGGAGCAGGAACCAGGAGAACACACGTCTGTGTTCACACACGGAGCAGGAACCAGGAGAACGCACGTCTGTGTTCACACACGGAGCAGGAACCAGGAGAACGCACTGACTGAGAAGCTAACGATGCTAACAGACCCTCAGTTTGTTCATGTAAAACTCTCTCAGTGCTGCGATTACGACGCTGTTCACCGTTTATTCTAGGAGCAGAGTCAAAGTGCAGTAAAAGCTGAAGAGGCGACGATTTCTCCCAATCATCCGTTCACAAACACAGAAAATCTAAAATATTCACAACAACAAAAATCAACCGTAAAGATTCAACGAGAACAAAAACACGAGAAAAACAAAAGTCTCCAGATAAAAAGTTCCTCTTCTTCGAACATAAAAACAAAATCAACGCAGAAGAAGAAGGAGTTTAAACGTTTAGTGCAATCAGAGTTACAACACGACACAAACTCCAAAGCAAAGTCGAACGTCTTTGACTGAACGTCTGCTGGTAAAGATGAGTCATCGTCTCGTGGAGTCCCTCAGGGAAGCGTCCTGGGGCCTCGGTCGTTCTACTAAACCTAAAGGAATCGATCCAGTATTGAGTAAATCTCTGTGTTCGGTCGTTTCCAGTCCTGTGATCGGTCCGTTACACGTTCTGCAACTTAACTTAAGTGCTTTTTTCTGTTTCCTCAACAACAACAATTATTTGAGTTATTTCCAGGAAACTTTGGACAAACCGCTTCAAAGCTTCTCCACGTGCGTGCTGGACTTTAATGACTTTAATAATAAAGTCACGCTTCGTCTGGAGACTTCCCTAAGCTGCACTTTAACTAAATTATATTAAAAAAAATCCCTAAAATCCACAAATTCTAAGAGAAATGAAGAGGAAATGACCTCACAGGAAGCTGCGTCTCTGGGTCCATGTTAGCTTGTGTTAGCACACAGACTGGAGGCAGTGGGGAACTGCTAGCCTAGCTTAGCATTGAGTAGACACATGTGTGTGGGGCTGTTTGGTCACTGGTGACTGAATAACAGTCTCTAACATGTCACCATATATTAAAGCCTGGGTTTACAGGAGGAAGACGTGTGTGAAGCCGTGGTTTTGCAGGTTTTTGCCCTTTTTTCTCACATGAATCATAAAAACACTTCATCACACGTGTCTGTGGTTTCGTTAAGTGTTCGAGGAGATGTCCAGGAAAGAGTTTGGTCCCAAATTAGACACGAAAAGTCAAATAATCGACGGACAGAAATCAGACTGTTCTGATGCTCAAACGTCGTCAGGACGAACAGAAACAACTGAAACATCTTCAGCTCTTAGATCTTTGACGGCGTCGCCTCCGACAAAGACAAACATTTGGATTTAACTTAAAGTGTTAAAGTGTAAACTCCTCCTCCAGGGTCTTTGACTGCACTTTAACCATCAGTAACCATGGAGACAGTTTTTATTAAGGTAGAAATCCAGGAGAGATGCTAACAGCCGGACGTGGCTAACAGCGGTTAGCTCGGGGCAGCACGGTGAAGGCATTCAAAGGTCTTTTTTAACCACTAATGCTGCTGAAAATAACAGCAAACCTCTGCAGCAGCATGAGAAGAGTCCCTACACACACAACAAAGCAGCAACGGGCTCCTTCCACTGTAATGGACTTTACTATGAGAGGAGCTGGTACAGGGGCCAGTAGGTAAGTCTTTAAAACACTCTTTAATAAACTCTGGCTTCACTAACTACGCTGATGACGCTTTGTTGTGTGTGTAGGGACTCTTCTCATGCTGCTGCAGAGGTTTGCTGTTATTTTCAGCAGCATTAGTGGTTAAAAAAGACCTTTGAATGCCTTCAGCGTGCTGCCCCGAGCTAACCACTGTTAGCCACGTCCGGCTGTTAGCATCTCTCCTGGATTTATACCTTAATAAAAACTGTCTCCATGGTTACTGAGGATTAAAGTGCAGACAAAGACCCTGGAGGAGGAGTTAAACTTAAACGTCGTCTCTTTTCCAGGAAAACTCCTCGAGGAAGACGTGAAATCTCAAACACGTGCGTTAAAGAACTTTACGTCGTCACGTTGATCCGAGGATCTGAAGGGAAACAGCAGCGTTCAGATCTGTCAGACGACGTTCACCTGCGCGTCTGAAGGTAAAGAGGTGTGATTGACAGGTGGAGCACCAATCGCCTGAGTCTGGGGGCGGGGCTCAGGGGGCGGGGCTTAGTGCACGTGACGCTGGTGATCGGATCTGAAGGCAGTGGAAGGAACGTGTTGACGTCCTGTCTCTGGGTTCTAACAGCGAGGTGAGGCTGAGCTGCTCACGCAGGAAGCTAAAGGCGGCGTGGCGACTCAGACCGGACCCTCCTCACCTGTCGGAGGCGTCTCTTTGGTGGGTTTCTTGGGTGTTTCCGGGACAGACGGACGTGTGGCGAGCGGCTGAAGGCACAGGCGGTTCTTGGTCGATGAGGTTAAGAGCTCTGCAGGCGACGCTCACGTAAGGGCACTTCTAACATTCTTCATCTTATTTACACTAGAAAAATAGAGCGGACAGGATTCAACCAGCGCTGCAGGAGGTCCCTTCACCACGACGTGTTGCTTTGGAGACGGTCTGTCCTGCAGAAGGAGAGGAAGAAGAAGAAGAAGAAGAAGAAGAAGAAGAAGAAGAAGAAGAAGAAGAAGAAGAAGAAGAAGATTCGGTAAACTTTGGCAGCTCAGCTGAAAGTCAAACTAGAACTTCATGTTTATTTTATCAACAAATAAAACAGAAACGCCCGTTTTTCACACAAAAAGGAGGAGCCTCTGGGGTCGGGGTGCTGCTGCACGGGGGGCAGTGAGGTGAGGGGCCTGGAGGGTCCAGACCCGGGCAGCAGAGGCTCTGGGGACGTGGAGCGTCTCCTCTCTGTGGGGGAAGGAGCCGGAGCTTGTGAGGGAGGTGGAGCTCCCAGTTAGATCTGGGGGGGCTCACCTCCACACACAGTCTGGATCTGGACCCGTGCTCCTGGATAGGGGCTGGACCCTGGTCTTCTCTGGAGGGGCCCAGGGTGTGAGGGGCCGGGCGGGTGTGGGGAGACTCTCAAACCCCCGGCTGAGCGCCGCGGTGTTGGAGTTGACCCCGGTGGACCAGAGGGTGGCCTCCTTACGCCTGCGGGTGGTGGGGGGGGACTCTGACTGTTGTTGGTGCAGATGCACTTGTGGCCTCAAGGTCTCAGGTGCCTCAAGGGGCGGGGACCCTGGAGCACCGTGGTGGACCCCGGGGGTCAGGGGTCCCCCTGAAGAAGGAGGCCTTCAGGATCTGGTCTCCCAGAAGACTCCGGAGGTGGTTCTGAGGTCCCCACAGGTCTGAAGGGCTGCAGCCTCTGCTGGGTCAGAGGCAAAGCAGCGGGTGTGGGAGGAGTTCACACAAGTCCTGGAGAAGGAGTGCGGTGTTACCTGGGTGTGGTGTTACCTGGGTGTGGTGTTACCTGGGTGCGGTGTTACCTGGGTGCGGTGTTACCTGGGTGTGGTGTTACCTGGGTGTGGTGTTACCTGGGTGTGGTGTTACCTGGGTGTGGTGTTACCTGGGTGTGGTGTTACCTGGGTGCGGTGTTACCTGGGTGTGGTGTTACCTGGGTGTGGTGTTACCTGGGTGAGGTGTTACCTGGGTGTGGTGTTACCTGGGTGTGGTGTTACCTGGGTGTGGTGTTACCTGGGTGTGGTGTTACCTGGGTGCGGTGTTACCTGGGTGCGGTGTTACCTGGGTGCGGTGCGCTCAGGACCGGAAGACGTGGACGGCTCGGACGACGTACTGGCGGCAGATGGGACACTCGCTCATCCTCTTGCCGCACTTGGTGCAGGTGATCATGTGTCCACACTCCAGCAGGACGCAGTCGATGGGAGAGTCCATGCAGATCTTACAGAGGTTCTCCTCCACGCCTGCAGGGACACCGGCGACACCGCCAACACCGCCGCCGCCAACACCACCCGACTCTGCAGGGACACACAGACACGTACGGGTCCTTAGAGTGCAGACAAAGACCCCGGAGGAGGATGTGACGCAGCTCCTCTGTGGCGTCACACTCACCTGAAGCGTTCGCAGCGTTCGCAGCTGAAAGACAAACAGGAAACAACATCAGTGCTTTGACTTCAGATCAGACCGGACGGTCCTGAAGGGTCCTGAAGTGGTTCCTGGTACTGACCCAGGAGGTTCTGCTGGTCCTGGTAGAGCCGGCTCACTCGCTCCATCAGCTCCCACTTCTCGCAGCAGCCTTTGTAGTCCACGAAGTTCCTGGCGAGGATTTCCTTCAGCTGTCGGACGCTCAGCGCCTCGATGTCGTCCAGGCAGCTCAGGTCGGACAGCGACGCCCTGCGACCCGAGACCGGCGCCTCCTCCGGGTCCCAGGTCTGAACCGGAACCAGACGGGAAGAAGAAGAAGAATCCACAGTCAAACACGTTCACAGGAGAAATCCCAGGTTTTCTCCAGGACCTGGTTCTGGTTCTTACCTGGTCTTCGTCCTGAACATCGGGCTCGGGGGGGGCGGGGGCGGTCTCTGTGGGCGGGGGCGTGGCTTCAGGCTCTGCAGCGGGGGGGTCCGGGGTCGTGCTGGGGGTGTGAGGCGTCAGGTCAGGGGGGTCAGGTGTCACAGAGGGGGGGTCAGGGGTCAGGGCCTCGGGGGCGGAGTCACTGGACGGTGAAGACTGCTGACCCAGGACCAGCTCCACCAGCTCCTCCTGAAGAACACAAACAGGGACGGGTCAACGGGGGGGTCAGGACCAGAGCTTTAGCACACATTTAGACTCCTAGAGGACACTTTAGCACACGTTTATGCTCCTAGAGGACACTTTAACACACGTTTATGCTCCTAGAGGACACTTTAACACACGTTTATGCTCCTAGAGGACACTTTAGCACACGTTTATGCTCCTAGAGGACACTTTAACACATGTTTATGCTCCTAGAGGACACTTTAACACACGTTTATGCTCCTAGAGGACACTTTAACACAGGTTTATGCTCCTAGAGGACACTTTAGCACATGTTTATGCTCCTAGAGGACACTTTAACACATGTTTATGCTCCTAGAGGACACTTTAACACACGTTTATGCTCCTAGAGGACACTTTAGCACACGTTTATGCTCCTAGAGGACACTTTAGCACAAGTTTATGCTCCTAGAGGACACTTTAACACACGTTTATGCTCCTAGAGGACACTTTAACACACGTTTATGCTCCTAGAGGACACTTTAACACACGTTTATGCTCCTAGAGGACACTTTAACACACGTTTATGCTCCTAGGACACTTTAGCACACGTTTATGCTCCTAGAGGACACTTTAACACACGTTTATGCTCCTAGAGGACACTTTAACACACGTTTATGCTCCTAGAGGACACTTTAACACACGTTTATGCTCCTAGAGGACACTTTAACACACGTTTATGCTCCTAGAGGACACTTTAACACACGTTTTTTCCAGTGTAAGACAACACTGACCTTCTCTCGGCACAGGTGGGTGGCGACCTCGTGCAGGTGCAGGTAGTCCCGGAGCTCCTTCACCTTCAGCTTCATCAGCTCCGCCCGCTCCAGCAGGTTACCGTAGAAACGCTGACAGGTGTGACAGAGGCGGGGGCGGGGCTCCAGCTGGGCGGAGCAGCGGCTGCAGTAGTCCTTCTTACAGTCCACGCACACGTGCTGACGGACACACAGACAGAGAGACAGACATTAGTCCCGGTGTGGACATTAGAGAGAATGCAGCTTTAAGTGGAGTCTCCTCCTGCTGGACATTAGAGAGAATGCAGCTTTAAGTGGAGTCTCCTCCTGCTGGACATTAGAGAGAATGCAGTTTTAAGTGGAGTCTCCTCCTGCTGGACATTAGAGAGAATGCAGCTTTAAGTGGAGTCTCCTCCTGCTGGACATTAGAGAGAATGCAGCTTTAAGTGGAGTCTCCTCCTGCTGGACATTAGAGAGAATGCAGCTTTAAGTGGAGTCTCCTCCTGCTGGACATTAGAGAGAATGCAGCTTTAAGTGGAGTCTCCTCCTGCTGGACATTAGAGAGAATGCAGTTTTAAGTGGAGTCTCCTCCTGCTGGACATTAGAGAGAATGCAGCTTTAAGTGGAGTCTCCTCCTGCTGGACATTAGAGAGAATGCAGCTTTAAGTGGAGTCTCCTCCTGCTGGACATTAGAGAGAATGCAGCTTTAAGTGGATTCTCCTCCTGCTGGACATTAGAGAGAATGCAGCTTTAAGTGAGTCTCCTCCTGCTGGACATTAGAGAGAATGCAGCTTTAAGTGGAGTCTCCTCCTGCTGGACATTAGAGAGAATGCAGCTTTAAGTGGAGTCTCCTCCTGCTGGACATTAGAGAGAATGCAGCTTTAAGTGGAGTCTCCCCCTGCTGGACATTAGAGAGAATGCAGCTTTAAGTGGAGTCTCCTCCTGCTGGACATTAGAGAGAATGCAGCTTTAAGTGGAGTCTCCTCCTGCTGGACATTAGAGAGAATGCAGCTTTAAGTGGAGTCTCCTCCTGCTGGACATTAGAGAGAATGCAGCTTTAAGTGGAGTCTCCTCCTGCTGGACATTAGAGAGAATGCAGCTTTAAGTGGAGTCTCCTCCTGCTGGACATTAGAGAGAATGCAGCTTTAAGTGAGTCTCCTCCTGCTGGACATTAGAGAGAATGCAGCTTTAAGTGGAGTCTCCTCCTGCTGGACATTAGAGAGAATGCAGCTTTAAGTGGAGTCTCCTCCTGCTGGACATTAGAGAGAATGCAGTTTTAAGTGGAGTCTCCTCCTGCTGGACATTAGAGAGAATGCAGCTTTGAGTGGAGTCTCCTCCTGCTGGACATTAGAGAGAATGCAGCTTTAAGTGGAGTCTCCTCCTGCTGGACATTAGAGAGAATGCAGCTTTAAGTGGAGTCTCCTCCTGCTGGACATTAGAGAGAATGCAGCTTTAAGTGGAGTCTCCTCCTGCTGGACATTAGAGAGAATGCAGCTTTAAGTGGAGTCTCCTCCTGCTGGACATTAGAGAGAATGCAGCTTTAAGTGGAGTCTCCTCCTGCTGGACATTAGAGAGAATGCAGCTTTAAGTGGAGTCTCCTCCTGCTGGACATTAGAGAGAATGCAGCTTTAAGTGAGTCTCCTCCTGCTGGACATTAGAGAGAATGCAGCTTTAAGTGGAGTCTCCTCCTGCTGGACATTAGAGAGAATGCAGCTTTAAGTGGAGTCTCCTCCTGCTGGACATTAGAGAGAATGCAGCTTTAAGTGGAGTCTCCTCCTGCTGGACATTAGAGAGAATGCAGCTTTAAGTGAGTCTCCTCCTGCTGGACATTAGAGAGAATGCAGCTTTAAGTGGAGTCTCCTCCTGCTGGACATTAGAGAGAATGCAGCTTTAAGTGGAGTCTCCTCCTGCTGGACATTAGAGAGAATGCAGCTTTAAGTGGAGTCTCCTCCTGCTGGACATTAGAGAGAATGCAGCTTTAAGTGGAGTCTCCTCCTGCTGGACATTAGAGAGAATGCAGCTTTAAGTGGAGTCTCCTCCTGCTGGACATTAGAGAGAATGCAGCTTTAAGTGGACATCAGAGCGAAGCAGCTTTAAGTGGCGTGGTACCTTCTTGGCGGGCGTGTCCAGGCGCCCCCCGCAGGCCTTGCAGGTGTGCTCGGGTTGGGGGGGGGACGGCTGGCTGCTGTAGCCTGAGTTGGTGTAGGACTGATGACGCCTCTCTGCTGCAGACTGATCCACTTCACCAGAGTCCACACACAACCAGTTACAGCAGGAGGCAAACATGCTGCACACACACACACACACACACACACACACACACACACACACACACACACACACACACACACACACACACACACACACACACACACACACACACACACACACACACACACACACACACACACACACACACACACACACACACACACACACACACACACACACACACACACACACAGAGAGACACACACACACACACACACACAGAGAGAGAGACACACACACACACACACACACACACACACACAGAGACACACACACACACACACACACACACACACAGAGACAGACACACACACACACACACACATAACAGATACACACACACACACACACACACAGAGAGATACACACACAGACACACACACACACACACACACACACACAGAGATACACACACACACACACACACACAGATACACACACAGACAGACACACACACACACAGAGACACACACAGAGACACACACACACACACACACACACACACACACACACAGACACACACAGACAGACAGACACACACACACACACACACACACACACACACACAGACACACACACACACACACACACACACACACACACACACACACACACACACACACACACACACACACACACACACACACACACACACACACACACACACACACACACACACACACACACACACACACACAGTGTTAATGAGGTCTTGTGCACCACAGTAAAGAGCTGCTGTGACACTTTACCTGTTTGATCTTATTTCACTGTATCTGACACTATGACGTCATCAGCACCATTAAAAACCCTCCCTACAAATAAATAAATAAATAAATAAATAAATTAAATAAATAAATAAATAAATAAATTAAATAAATAAATAAAAATAAAAACACACTCTGCCTCCACTCTGGTTTGAGCTCAGGCGGCTGCAGCCAGACTTCACAGTAAAAAGCGTTGTTTTTGTGTTTGTGTGTAATTTTCTCAGATTTTAAAGTAAATTTAATAATAAAACAGACTTTTATTAAACTATTAAGATGTTCTGATGAATTCGGCGTCATGTTTCATATTATATATAATTAATATATATATATATTTATATATGCATACAACAGATCATGTGAACAGAATAGCCTAAAAATATAACAAAAGCATTTTAAATAAAACATCCACAAAATATAACAAATATTAAACAAAAAAATATCCAGAAATATTTTTAAATATCCTAAAAGTATGAATAAAATATCCTAAAAATAACAAAATTAAAAGAGACATTTTATAAAATATTTGTAAAACATTGGGGAAGTGTCTGTAAAGTATCGAACCAGACTTCATAGTAAAAAGCGTCGTTTTTGTGTTAATGTCTAATTTTCTCATATTTTAATGTAAATTTAATTATAAAAACAGACTTTTATTAAAGTATAAAGTTGTTCTGATGAATTCGGCGTCATGTTTGACAGATTACAGCTCTTATTTATTAAACCAGCAGAGTTAGAAGTGTTTGTTTATCATAGGAAAGAAAACTTTTTTACTTTATATTAACTAATATAAATACAGTTGTGTGTGTGTTTGTTAGCCGAATGAAAGAATGTGTCTATATAATGAATAAAAACCATAAACAGATGATTTAAAGGTGGTTTTCTGTTCACAGGGGAGTCAAGTTTCCTTAAATCCAGAGTTTAGTGAACGGAGTCCGGCGAGTGCGGGCTGGAAAGCACCTTAAGCTAACGGCTAACGGCTAACAGCTAACGGCTAACCTGAGGCTAGTTAGTGAAGTTTAAATAAAGTAACTAATGAAAGTAAAACCGAGCAGAAGAGGAGAGGACGGTTAAAGCGGGTCAAACTAACCCGGGTCACGGTCCTGAGTCAAAGTTAACCCGCGGGATTAACGGCACATTAGCTTCTTACCTGTCACTGGGGGCTGCTGCGGTTAGCACGGAGCTAGCACGGAGCTAACTCAGCAGCTAACTCCGCAGCTAACGGCTAACTGCTAACCGAGCCCGGCGGGTCCCGTTCACCGGTCAGTGAAGGTCAGAGGTCAAAGGTCAGAGCCGCTGCTGCTGTGGACACGTGAGGGGGCAACGTGTCAACAACAACAACAACAACAACAACACACAACTCTCTCTCACACACACACACTCATACAGGAACCAGGAAGAGAACACACACACACACACTCTAACACACACACACACACACACACTCATACAGGAACCAGGAAGAGAACACACACACACTCCAACACACACAAACACACACACTCATACAGGAACCAGGAAGAGAACACACACACACACACACTCTAACACACACTCACTCCAACACACACACATACAGGAACCAGGAAGAGAACACACACACACACACACACTCACACACACACACATACAGGAACCAGGAAGAGAACACACACACACACACACACACACACACACACACACACACACTCCAACACACACACACATACACACACATACAGGAACCAGGAAGAGAACACAAACACACACACACACTCTAACACACACACACACACACATACAGGAACCAGGAACAGAACACACACACACACACACACTCACTCCAACACACACACACACACACACATTTTTAAATATATATAAACTATTTTATTTATTTATTATTATTTAATGAAACTTTGAGACAAAAGTGACGTCAGGTTAAACGCACACACACACACCTGAGACACACACACACACACACACACACCTGACATACACACACACCTGACACACACACACACCTGACACACACACACACACACACACACACACACCTGACACACACACACACACAGACACACACACACACACACACACACACCTGACACACACACACACACACCTGACACACACACACACACACACACCTGACACACACACACACACACACACACACCTGAGACACACACACCTGTTGTTGTTGTTGATGTTGTTTATTGCCGTAAACACACACACACAGAGTTGTTGTTGTTGTTGTTGTTTATTGCCGTAAACACACACACACACACCTGTTGTTGTTGTTGATGTTGTTTATTGCCGTAAACACACACACACAGAGTTGTTGTTGTTGTTGTTTATTGCCGTAAACACACACACACACACCTGTTGTTGTTGTTGATGTTGTTTATTGCCGTAAACACACACACACAGTTGTTGTTGTTGTTGTTTATTGCCGTAAACACACACACACACAGCTGTTGTTGTTGTTGTTGATGTTGTTTATTGCCGTAAACACACACACACAGAGTTGTTGTTGTTGTTTATTGCCGTAAACACACACACACAGAGTTGTTGTTGTTGTTGTTGTTTATTGCCGTAAACACACACACACACACACAGTTGTTGTTGTTGATGTTGTTTATTGCCGTAAACACACACACACAGTTGTTGTTGTTGTTGTTTATTGCCGTAAACACACACACACAGCTGTTGTTGTTGTTGTTTATTGCCGTAAACACACACACACACACACCTGTTGTTGTTGTTGATGTTGTTTATTGCCGTAAACACACACACACAGAGTTGTTGTTGTTGTTGTTTATTGCCGTAAACACACACACACACACACACACACAGCTGTTGTTGTTGATGTTGTTTATTGCCGTAAACACACACACACACACACAGTTGTTGTTGTTGATGTTGTTTATTGCCGTAAACACACACACACACCTGTTGTTGTTTTTGATGTTGTTTATTGCCGTAAACACACACACACACTTGTTGTTGTTGATGTTGTTTATTGCCGTAAACACACACACACACACAGTTGTTGTTGTTGATGTTGTTTATTGCCGTAAACACACACACACACCTGTTGTTGTTGTTGATGTTGTTTATTGCCGTAAACACAAACAGTTGTTGTTGTTTATTGCCGTAAACACACACACACAGCTGTTGTTGTTGTTGTTGTTTATTGCCGTAAACACACACACACACCTACCTGTTGTTGTGGTTTATTGCCGTAAACACACACACACACACACAGTTGTTGTTGTTGTTTATTGCCGTAAACACACACACACAGTTGTTGTTGTTGTTGATGTTGTTTATTGCCGTAAACACACACACACACAGTTGTTGTTGTTGATGTTGTTTATTGCCGTAAACACACACACACACACCTGTTGTTGTTGTTGTTGATGTTGTTTATTGCCGTAAACACACACACACAGTTGTTGTTGTTGATGTTGTTTATTGCCGTAAACACACACACACAGCTGTTGTTGTTGTTTATTGCCGTAAACACACACACACACCTACCTGTTGTTGTTGTTTATTGCCGTAAACACACACACACACACACAGTTGTTGTTGTTTATTGCCGTAAACACACACACACAGTTGTTGTTGTTGATGTTGTTTATTGCCGTAAACACACACACACACACACACAGCTGTTGTTGTTGTTGATGTTGTTTATTGCCGTAAACACACACACACAGTTGTTGTTGTTGTTGATTGCCGTAAACACACACACACACAGTTGTTGTTGTTGTTTATTGCCGTAAACACACACACACAGTTGTTGTTGTTGTTGTTGTTTATTGCCGTAAACACACACACACACACAGTTGTTGTTGTTGTTGATGTTGTTTATTGCCGTAAACACACACACACAGTTGTTGTTGTTGTTTATTGCCGTAAACACACACACACACAGCTGTTGTTGTTGTTGTTGATGTTGTTTATTGCCGTAAACACACACACACACAGCTGTTGTTGTTGTTGTTGTTGTTTATTGCCGTAAACACACACACACACACAGTTGTTGTTGTTGATGTTGTTTATTGCCGTAAACACACACACACACAGTTGTTGTTGTTGTTGTTTATTGCCGTAAACACACACACACACACAGTTGTTGTTGTTGTTGATGTTGTTTATTGCCGTAAACACACACACACAGTTGTTGTTGTTGTTTATTGCCGTAAACACACACACACACAGCTGTTGTTGTTGTTGTTGATGTTGTTTATTGCCGTAAACACACACACACACAGCTGTTGTTGTTGTTGTTGTTGTTTATTGCCGTAAACACACACACACACACAGTTGTTGTTGTTGATGTTGTTTATTGCCGTAAACACACACACACACAGTTGTTGTTGTTGTTGTTTATTGCCGTAAACACACACACACACAGCTGTTGTTGTTGTTGTTGATGTTGTTTATTGCCGTAAACACACACACACACAGCTGTTGTTGTTGTTTATTGCCGTAAACACACACACACACAGCTGTTGTTGTTGTTGTTGATGTTGTTTATTGCCGTAAACACACACACACACAGTTGTTGTTGTTGTTGTTTATTGCCGTAAACACACACACACACACACAGCTGTTGTTGTTGATGTTGTTTATTGCCGTAAACACACACACACACACACAGTTGTTGTTGTTGATGTTGTTTATTGCCGTAAACACACACACACACACACAGCTGTTGTTGTTGTTGATGTTGTTTATTGCCGTAAACACACACACACAGTTGTTGTTGTTGTTGTTGATGTTGTTTATTGCCGTAAACACACACACACACACAGTTGTTGTTGTTGTTGATGTTGTTTATTGCCGTAAACACACACACACAGTTGTTGTTGTTGTTGTTTATTGCCGTAAACACACACACACAGTTGTTGTTGATGTTGTTTATTGCCGTAAACACACACACACACACACAGTTGTTGTTGTTGTTGATGTTGTTTATTGCCGTAAACACACACACACACACACACAGCTGTTGTTGTTGTTGTTGTTTATTGCCGTAAACACACACACACAGTTGTTGTTGTTGTTGATGTTGTTTATTGCCGTAAACACACACACACACACACAGTTGTTGTTGTTGTTGTTGATGTTGTTTATTGCCGTAAACAGTGGGAAACCAGAGAAGTCAAACAGCTGCAGTTATTCTTGAGCACAGTGAAGCAAACGTCCGGAAAACAAACAAACAAACAAACAAAAACTTTATTTGACACAAACGTTCTGGAGCAGCGCAGACCCCCCCCACCCCCTCTGACCCCCCCCCCCCCCCCCCCCCCCACCTTTGCAGCTCATTCAGGAGTTTTTACAAAACTTTATTGGCTTCTACAGAGACGCACACGCAAACAGGAAAGACAGCACAGCCTCCACGCCGCCACGCCACAGGGCGCCGCCGCTGCCCGAGGACGCCACCGCCGCCGACGACTCAGGGCTGCTGCAGAGACAGAGGGGGGGGGGGGGGGGGGAGAGAAAGGATGGAGTCAACATTTACAGTTCGTCCTCAGTAACCATGGAGACAGTTTCTATTCAGGTAGAAATCAGGAGAGATGCTAACAGCCGGACGTGGCTAACAGTGGTTAGCTCGGGGCAGCACGGTGAAGGCATTCAAAGGTCTTTTTTAACCACTAATGCTGCTGAAAATAACAGCAAACCTCTGCAGCAGCATGAGAAGAGTCCCTACACACACACACACACACACACACACACACACACACACACACACACACACACACACACACACACACACACACACACACACACACACACACACACACACACACACACACACACACACACACACACACACACACACACACACACACACACACACACACACACACACACACACACACACACACACACACACACACACACACACACACACACACACACACACACACACACACACACACATGAGAAGAGTCCCTACACACACAACAAAGCAGCAATGGGCTCCTTCCACTGTAATGGACTTTACTATGAGAGGAGCTGGTACAGGGGCCAGTAGGTAAGTCTTTAAAACACTCTTTAATAAACTCTGGCTTCACTAACTACGCTGATGACGCTTTGTTTTATGGTTAAAATGATGCAGAATGAGTAAGAATGGATAGAAAATGAGTCAAAAATGATAGAAATTAATAATAAATTCATACAAAATGAGTTCAAATGGATGTAAAATGACTAAATATGGCTCAAAATTACTACAAAGAGATTAAAAATGACTAAAATCAACACAAAATGAGTAAAAATAGATTTGTATTCTCTAACTACGCTGTTGCTGCTTTGTTCTCTGGTTAACATGATGCAGAACGATTAAAAATGGATAGAAAATGAGTAAAAAATTGACACAAAACAAGTAAAAAGTGATGTAATGTGAACAAATATGGATCAAAACGACTCAAATTGGCTCAAGATGAGTAAAAATTGGTGAACAAAGATGAAAAATCAGTAAAAACAGATAAATATTCACTTTCTACGCTGATGACGCTTCGTTTTATGGTTAAAAAACAAAATGAGCTTAAAGTGACCTGATGACATCACACACGACATCCCCCCCCCCCCTCCTCGGGGATCACCCCCCCCCCTCACCTCCCTCTCCCCCCCCCTCACCTCCTCTCCTACCTCCTCTCGTGGTTTGGCGCCCCCAAAGATGGCAGAGTTGGGGTTGGCGACCTGGTTGAGCGGCTCAGAGACGGTCCGAGGCTTCAGCTGCAGCCGAGGCCGCTGAGCACGCTCCTCTACACACACACACACACACACACACACACACACACACACACACACACACACACACACACACACATAGTTACATAACAACTCAAACAGATGAGCTTTTATTGTGAAAATCTAAGGGAACAGGAAGTCACCGTCAGATGGTTCCCTGAAGTCCGTGGCTCCTCCTCGGGGGGGTCCTCCCTCTCTGAAGCGAGCCGCTCCTCCTCCTCCTGGGGGGCCTGCGCCCGCGGGTCCTCCGCCCACGGGTCCTCCGGGTCCCCCCCTTCTGTCGCTGGGGCGACCGCCAACGCCTCCGGGGCCGCCGCCGCCGCCACCGCCACGACTCCGTGAGCCGAACTCATCGTCCCCTCGAAAACCTGCACGGGCGCAAAGAGAGAGAGACACGGAAGGATGAAGGGATTATTGATGAAAGGATGAAAGGATGAATGGATGAACAGACGAATGGATGAAAGGATGAAGAGGATGAAAGGATGAACAGATGAGAGGATGAATGGATGAAAGGATGAATGGATGAAGAGATGAAGCGTGAGGAGGATGAGAGGATGAAAGGATGAACAGATGAAGGGATTATTGATGAAAGGATGAAAGGATGAATGGATGAACAGACGAATGGATGAAGAGGATGAAAGGATGAATGGATGAACAGATGAATGGATGAAGAGGATGAAAGGATGAATGGATGAACAGATGAATGGATGAAGAGGATGAAAGGATGAACAGATGAAAGGATGAATGGATGAACAGATGAATGGATGAACAGATGAATGGATGAACAGATGAATGGATGAAGAGGATGAAGAGGATGAAAGGATGAACAGATGAAAGGATGAATGGATGAACAGATGAATGGATGAACAGATGAATGGATGAACAGATGAATGGATGAAGAGGATGAAGAGGATGAAAGGATGAACAGATGAAAGGATGAATGGATGAACAGATGAATGGATGAACAGATGAATGGATGAACAGATGAATGGATGAACAGATGAAAGGATGAACAGATGAAAGGATGAACAGATGAAAGGATGAACAGATGAATGGATGAACAGATGAAAGGATGAATTCTCACCTCTGGCGTCGTCTTTCCTGAAGCCGAAGCCGCCTCCTCCTCGTTCCTGTTTCCTGCCCTCAGCGATGTCGACCCTCAGTGACCTCTGATCTAACAGCTGACACATCATCATCATCATCATCATCATCATCATCATTATTATTATTAATATTTAATAACAGACGTTAAATGAGTTCAGAGAAGAAGAACAGACGTTAAATGAGAGCAGAGAAGAAGAAGAACAGACGTTAAATGAGAGCAGAGAAGAAGAAGAACAGACGTTAAATGAGAGCAGAGAAGAAGAAGAACAGACGTTAAATGAGAGCAGAGAAGAAGAACAGACGTTAAATGAGAGCAGAGAAGAAGAACAGACGTTAAATGAGAGCAGAGAAGAAGAAGAACAGACGTTAAATGAGAGCAGAGAAGAAGAACAGACGTTAAATGAGAGCAGAGAAGAAGAACAGACGTTAAATGAGAGCAGAGAAGAAGAAGAACAGACGTTAAATGAGAGCAGAGAAGAAGAACAGACGTTAAATGAGAGCAGAGAAGAAGAAGAACAGACGTTAAATGAGAGCAGAGAAGAAGAAGAACAGACGTTAAATGAGAGCAGAGAAGAAGAAGAGACGTTAAATGAGAGCAGAGAAGAAGAACAGACGTTAAACGAGAGCAGAGAAGAAGAACAGACGTTAAATGAGAGCAGAGAAGAAGAACAGACATTAAATGAGAGCAGAGAAGAAGAAGAGACGTTAAATGAGAGCAGAGAAGAACAGACGTTAAATGAGAGCAGAGAAGAAGAACAGACGTTAAATGAGAGCAGAGAAGAAGAACAGACGTTAAATGAGAGCAGAGAAGAAGAAGAGACGTTAAATGAGAGCAGAGAAGAAGAACAGACGTTAAATGAGAGCAGAGAAGAAGAACAGACGTGAAATGAGAGCAGAGAAGAAGAACAGACGTGAAATGAGAGCAGAGAAGAAGAACAGACGTTAAATGAGAGCACAGAAGAAGAACAGACGTTAAATGAGAGCAGAGAAGAAGAAGAGACGTTAAATGAGAGCAGAGAAGAAGAACAGACGTTAAATGAGAGCACAGAAGAAGAAGAGACGTTAAATGGGACCACAGAAGAAGAAGAGACGTTAAATGAGAGCAGAGAAGAAGAACAGACGTTAAATGAGAGCAGAGAAGAAGAAGAAGAGACGTTAAATGGGACCACAGAAGAAGAACAGACGTTAAATGAGAGCACAGAAGAAGAAGAACAGACGTTAAATGAGAGCAGAGAAGAAGAACAGACGTTAAATGAGAGCAGAGAAGAAGAAGAACAGACGTTAAATGAGAGCAGAGAAGAAGAACAGACGTTAAATGAGAGCAGAGAAGAAGAACAGACGTTAAATGAGAGCACAGAAGAAGAAGAACAGACGTTAAATGAGAGCAGAGAAGAAGAACAGACGTTAAATGAGAGCACAGAAGAAGAAGAACAGACGTTAAATGAGAGCAGAGAAGAAGAACAGACGTTTAATGGGACCACAGAAGAAGAAGAAGAGACACTCACAGCGCCGTCGTACGTCAAAGCTTCTTTTAGAGATTCCACATCTTCGAACTCCACGTAACAAAAACCTGGGGACACACAGAGACACAGGGCGTTACCACGGCGATCACAGGCAGACAGGAAGTCCACGCCGCTCTAAACGGACCTGACCTTTGAACTTGTCCGTCTCTTTGTCTCGGACCAATCGGACGCTGCGGATGTTGAGCTCTTTGAAGATGACGTCGATGTCTCCCTGCACCGTGTTGAAGGGCAGGTTCCCCACGTACGCCGTGAACGGAGGTTCTGTCGGCATCTCCTTCTGCTTCCTGGGGCCTCCGGGGCCGCCGCCTCCACGGGGCCTGACGACACACAACCATTATCATTAAAGTGTCCTCTAGGAGCATAAACGTGTGTTAAAGTGTCCTCTAGGAGCATAAACGTGTGTTAAAGTGTCCTCTAGGAGCATAAACGTGTGTTAAAGTGTCCTCTAGGAGCATAAACGTGTGTTAAAGTGTCCTCTAGGAGCATAAACGTGTGTTAAAGTGTCCTCTAGGAGCATAAACGTGTGCTAAAGTGTCCTCTAGGAGAATAAACGTGTGTTAAAGTGTCCTCTAGGAGCATAAACGTGTGCTAAAGTGTCCTCTAGGAGCATAAACGTGTGTTAAAGTGTCCTCTAGGAGCATAAACGTGTGTTAAAGTGTCCTCTAGGAGCATAAACGTGTGCTAAAGTGTCCTCTAGGAGCATAAATGTGTGTTAAAGTGTCCTCTAGGAGCATAAGCGTGTGCTAAAGTGTCCTCTAGGAGCATAAACGTGTGTTAAAGTGTCCTCTAGGAGCATAAATGTGTGTTAAAGTGTCCTCTAGGAGCATAAACGTGTGCTAAAGTGTCCTCTAGGAGCATAAACGTGTGTTAAAGTGTCCTCTAGGAGCATAAACGTGTGTTCAAGTGTCCTCTAGGAGCATAAACGTGTGTTATAGTGTCCTCTAGGAGCATAAATGTGTGTTAAAGTGTCCTCTAGGAGCATAAACGTGTGCTAAAGTGTCCTCTAGGAGCCTAAACGTGTGTTAAAGTGTCCTCTAGGAGCATAAACGTGTGTTAAAGTGTCCTCTAGGAGCATAAACGTGTGTTAAAGTGTCCTCTAGGAGCATAAACGTGTGTTAAAGTGTCCTCTAGGAGCCTAAACGTGTTTTAAAGTGTCCTCTAGGAGCCTAAACGTGTGTTAAAGTGTCCTCTAGAAGCATAAACGTGTGCTAAAGTGTCCTCTAGGAGCATAAACGTGTGTTAAAGTGTCCTCTAGGAGCATAAACGTGTGCTAAAGTGTCCTCTAGGAGCATAAACGTGTGTTAAAGTGTCCTCTAGGAGCATAAACGTGTGTTAAAGTGTCCTCTAGGAGCATAAACGTGTACTAAAGTGTCCTCTAGGAGCATAAACGTGTGCTAAAGTGTCCTCTAGGAGCATAAACGTGTGCTAAAGTGTCCTCTAGGAGCATAAACGTGTGCTAAAGTGTCCTCTAGGAGCATAAACGTGTATTAAAGTAGGAGCATAAACGTGTGCTAAAGTGTCCTCTAGGAGCATAAACGTGTGTTAAAGTGTCCTCTAGGAGCATAAACGTGTGCTAAAGTGTCCTCTAGGAGCATAAACGTGTGTTAAAGTGTCCTCTAGGAGCATAAACGTGTGCTAAAGTGTCCTCTAGGAGCATAAACGTGTGCTAAAGTGTCCTCTAGGAGCATAAACGTGTATTAAAGTGTCCTCTAGGAGCATAAACGTGTGCTAAAGTGTCCTCTAGGAGCATAAACGTGTGTTAAAGTGTCCTCTAGGAGCATAAACGTGTGTTAAAGTGTCCTCTAGGAGCATAAACGTGTGCTAAAGTGTCCTCTAGGAGCATAAACGTGTGTTAAAGTGTCCTCTAGGAGCATAAACGTGTGCTAAAGTGTCCTCTAGGAGCATAAACGTGTGCTAAAGTGTCCTCTAGGAACCTAAACGTGTGCTAAAGTGTCCTCTAGGAGCATAAACGTGTGCTAAAGTGTCCTCTAGGAGCATAAACGTGTGCTAAAGTGTCCTCTAGGAGCATAAACGTGTGCTAAAGTGTCCTCTAGGAGCATAAACGTGTGTTAAAGTGTCCTCTAGGAGCATAAACGTGTGCTAAAGTGTCCTCTAGGAGCATAAACGTGTGTTAAAGTGTCCTCTAGGAGCATAAACGTGTGTTAAAGTGTCCTCTAGGAGCATAAACGTGTGTTAAAGTGTCCTCTAGGAGCATAAACGTGTGCTAAAGTGTCCTCTAGGAGCCTAAACGTGTGCTAAAGTGTCCTCTAGGAGCATAAACGTGTGTTAAAGTGTCCTCTAGGAGCATAAACGTGTGTTAAAGTGTCCTCTAGGAGCATAAACGTGTGCTAAAGTGTCCTCTAGGAGCATAAACGTGTGTTAAAGTGTCCTCTAGGAGCATAAACGTGTGTTAAAGTGTCCTCTAGGAGCATAAACGTGTGTTAAAGTGTCCTCTAGGAGCATAAACGTGTGTTAAAGTGTCCTCTAGGAGCATAAACATGTGTTATAGTGTCCTCTAGGAGCATAAACGTGTGTTAAAGTGTCCTCTAGGAGCATAAACGTGTGTTAAAGTGTCCTCTAGGAGCATAAACGTGTGTTAAAGTGTCCTCTAAAAGCATAAACGTGTGCTAAAGTGTCCTCTAGGAGCATAAACGTGTGTTAAAGTGTCCTCTAGGAGCATAAACGTGTGCTAAAGTGTCCTCTAGGAGCATAAACGTGTGTTAAAGTGTCCTCTAGGAGCATAAACGTGTGTTAAAGTGTCCTCTAGGAGCATAAACGTGTGTTAAAGTGTCCTCTAGGAGCATAAACGTGTGTTAAAGTGTCCTCTAGGAGCATAAACGTGTGTTAAAGTGTCCTCTAGGAGCATAAACATGTGTTAAAGTGTCCTCTAGGAGCATAAACGTGTGTTAAAGTGTCCTCTAGGAGCATAAACGTGTGTTAAAGTGTCCTCTAGGAGCATAAACGTGTGCTAAAGTGTCCTCTAGGAGCCTAAACGTGTGCTAAAGTGTCCTCTAGGAGCATAAACGTGTGTTAAAGTGTCCTCTAGGAGCATAAACGTGTGTTAAAGTGTCCTTTAGGAGCATAAACGTGTGCTAAAGTGTCCTCTAGGAGCATAAACGTGTGTTAAAGTGTCCTCTAGGAGCATAAACGTGTGTTAAAGTGTCCTCTAGGAGCATAAACGTGTTAAAGTGTCCTCTAGGAGCATAAACGTGTGCTAAAGTGTCCTCTAGGAGCATAAACGTGTGTTAAAGTGTCCTCTAGGAGCATAAACGTGTGTTAAAGTGTCCTCTAGGAGCATAAACGTGTGTTAAAGTGTCCTCTAGGAGCATAAACTTGTGCTAAAGTGTCCTCTAGGAGCATAAACGTGTGCTAAAGTGTCCTCTAGGAGCATAAACGTGTGCTAAAGTGTCCTCTAGGAGCATAAATGTGTGCTAAAGTGTCCTCTAGGAGCATAAACATGTGTTAAAGTGTCCTCTAGGAGCATAAACGTGTGCTAAAGTGTCCTCTAGGAGCATAAACTTGTGCTAAAGTGTCCTCTAGGAGCATAAACGTGTGTTAAAGTGTCCTCTAGGAGCATAAACGTGTGCTAAAGTGTCCTCTAGGAGCATAAACTTGTGCTAAAGTGTCCTCTAGGAGCATAAACGTGTGCTAAAGTGTCCTCTAGGAGCATAAACGTGTGTTAAAGTGTCCTCTAGGAGCATAAACGTGTGTTAAAGTGTCCTCTAGGAGCATAAACGTGTGCTAAAGTGTCCTCTAGGAGCATAAACGTGTGCTAAAGTGTCCTCTAGGAGCATAAATGTGTGCTAAAGTGTCCTCTAGGAGCATAAACATGTGTTAAAGTGTCCTCTAGGAGCATAAACGTGTGCTAAAGTGTCCTCTAGGAGCATAAACTTGTGCTAAAGTGTCCTCTAGGAGCATAAACGTGTGTTAAAGTGTCCTCTAGGAGCATAAACGTGTGCTAAAGTGTCCTCTAGGAGCATAAACTTGTGCTAAAGTGTCCTCTAGGAGCATAAACGTGTGCTAAAGTGTCCTCTAGGAGCATAAACGTGTGCTAAAGTGTCCTCTAGGAGCCTAAACGTGTGCTAAAGTGTCCTCTAGGAGCATAAACGTGTGTTAAAGTGTCCTCTAGGAGCATAAACGTGTGCTAAAGTGTCCTCTAGGAGCATAAACGTGTGCTAAAGTGTCCTCTAGGAGCATAAACGTGTGCTAAAGTGTCCTCTAGGAGCATAAACGTGTGCTAAAGTGTCCTCTAGGAGCATAAACGTGTGTTAAAGTGTCCTCTAGGAGCATAAACGTGTGTTAAAGTGTCCTCTAGGAGCATAAACGTGTGTTAAAGTGTCCTCTAGGAGCATAAACGTGTGTTAAAGTGTCCTCATCGTTCAGGAGGACGGAGCGCCCTCGTGTGGTATGTTTCAGCAGGAACTTTATTTTGAAATCACTTTTATTCTGAAAAGTTTGAGACGGAGAAGGAGGTGGGGGGCACCCTAATGTAAACACTGACAGGCATCAAACAGCGGCAGTGTTTAGATTCTCTCATGAGACGAGAGCAGACGGTGCTGCTGTGCATCACTGCTGCTGCAGGACGATGCGTTCACTTCTAACAACACATCTGGAAACAGGAGGACTGGAGCTGAGGCCCCGCCCCCCAACGCTCACTGACCAATAGCAGTGAAGCAGCAGCGGCCCGGACTCGGACGGTCGCAGCGTCTGACTCCAGAAACAATGAGCAGAGCCTGCAACACTTTGTTTCTGGCTCTTCCTGAGGATTCAAACGCTGACAACGGTCAAAGGTGGCGTCCTGAGAGAACGGCGTCCTGAGAGAACGGCGTCCTGAGAGAACGGCGTGCTGAAACACTGAGAAAGTAAAGAACACAGCCGGCTCCACGTCCGTGCTGCTCCAGTCTGACACGACTCAGCTGTTTCCTTTATGGATGACGTAAATGAGGCTTATGAGGGCGCCCTCCCACTGTGCCTCCGTCCCGTGCCCCAGCACGTGTCACGGCTAAAGTCTGGTTCCTTTGACCAGTGTGAGTGCAACCGTACCACGTCTAGGAGCGGCACGCTTGCCGTCCACGGCCCGTTTGGGAGAGGTGGGCTTTAGTGACGCATCGCCATGACGTCATCAATGCGTGTGACGTGTTACGGCGTGATGACGTATAGGCAGCAAGAAGCATTCTCCGAGGCCCAGGTAGTGTGAGTACAAACGGGCCTGGAGGGGGGGACAAGGACCCTAAAGCACGGGGCACGGGACGGAGGCACAGTGGGAGGGCGCTCTAACCTGTGACGGAGGCACAGTGGGAGGGCGCTCTAACCTGTGACGGAGGCACAGTGGGAGGGCGCTCTAACCTGTGACGGAGGCACAGTGGGAGGGCGCTCTAACCTGTGACGGAGGCACAGTGGGAGGGCGCTCTAACCTGTGACGGAGGCACAGTGGGAGGTCACCTTTCTATTAAATCACGTTGGCTCTAAAATGTTCGAGAGCCTTTTTAGGAACCGTCTGGACGCTGCGGCGGTAACTAAGGGGGCGGGGCTTAGCGGGGCAGAAACAGTGACTTGTGCAGTACTCAGTTGTGTCATGTTCAGTTGTGTGTCTCAGGAACGTCTCAAACTTTTCACTGTGGAGTTTCAGAATAAAAGTGATTTCAAAATAAAGTTCCTGCTGAAACATTACACACGAGGGCGCTGCGTCCTCCTGAACGACCTCATCTGTTCACAGCACTGAGAGAAATATGAAAAACAGCGTCAATAAAGAACATTTAGACACAGATCTGTGAGTTTGTCTCTCTGTCTCTGCACCTCACATTAATATGATGTGTTTACATTTGTACCACAGTTAAAACGCTGATTCATACACTTTATTATTGTGTTTATCAGAGTTTCCCCTCCCTTACATCACTGCCCCCCCCCTTTAGGTTAATGTGATTTAACTGTGTTTAGTGAACAGCGTCACACGTGAACAGACTCATTTATTTTAAATACGTGACGATAAATAATAAAGTTTATGTTCAATAAACCAGAAATACATTAAGATATTACAACTTTATGATTATTTTCTGTATTTAATGAAGAGTTTATTGTTTATTTTCTGTTTATCTTTAATATTAAATGTGTGGCAGCAGCTCAGTCCGGGGGGGGTCGCTGGTTCGAGTCCCTGTGTGGACTGGTGGCTGGAGAGGTGCCAGTTCATCTCCTGGGCACTGCAGAGGTGCTGTTGAGCAAGGCACCAAACCCCAAACTGCTCTGATAATAGAGTGAACATTTAATTTCCCCGTTCGCTAAAAAAGGAATTCTTCTTCTTCTGAAACTTAAAGTTTATTGTTTTTCTTCTACTTTATTTTCGTTATTCTCTTTATTTTCTTTATTTTCTACACACGTGTTTTTGTAAACTGCTGAATTTACCCTTTAAAGGATCAACACAGAGAATTATTATTATTATTAGTAGGTAATAATAATGATAATAAACTTTAATTGAGTGAGTGTGTGAGTTTGCACTTTTGCATTTACACTGTTTTTCTTATTTAATTGTCACATAAACTGACTTTGAACTGTATTATTTAATGTTTTTATGCATTTATTTCATCATAGTCAGTGCGGAGGAAACGTGTCTTTAACACACACACACACACACACACACACACACACACACACACACACACACACACACACACACACACACACTCTCTCTGGATGTGTCAGCTTGGATCCTCCTGCAGAATAAACCCTAAATCTGAAGCGTCCTCCGCAGAGACGCGGGGCCCGTGGAGCTCCTGTCCCGCACTAACACCTCCAGTCCCCGCCTCTGGTGACCGATGCCGCCGCATGTGCGCCGCTGCAGCTGCGGACACATGATGCAGCCATGCGGACTCCCTGCTGCTGCAGCCCCGCCGCCCGCTCCACCTGCTGCGGCCTCCCCCCGGGCCTGTCCCCGGCCTCCCTCCCCTGTCCCCGGCCTCCCCTCGGCCAGTCCCCGGGGCCGGTCACGGTCACAAACACCCCACACATTCACCTTATTGTGCCGCAGAGCTGCGGTGCGGCCCCCGCCACATCTGCCCGTGTGCTTCCCTGCTAACAGCTAGCCCGTTAGCTCCCGGACCGCGGTGTTTCCTAGCTGCCGCGCCGGGCCTCCCCTCACTGCTGAGCGGCCTGAGGACTAGGCGCTCCGCGGGGCGAGCTCCGGGGCCCGGTCGCCCCAGCACCGAGGCTCGCGGCGGACAGCAGCGGGGAAACACGGCGACGGTCCGGGCGGGGTTTGTGTGTGAAGCGGCGCGGAGACTCACCCTCTGCCGCCGCCGAAGCTGCCGTAGGCCCGGTCCCGCTCATCGTAGTTGTCGTAGTCCGCCATTACAGCTGCTGTGTGTCGGAGGAGGAGGTCCTTCACGTCACACACGGAGCGGGTTTAGCTGCCCGCCGCGCGCCTGACCGGGAACACCGGCACCGACCACCGCGTTACTGTTCCGCTATTAAATTAATATTTATTCAACATGTCACAAAATAATTATATTTAATAAATTAAGCTGTGAATAGAAAAGAAATACAATAAAACAAGGAAATGGGATCCTCAGAGATAAATACACTACGATAAATAATTACGATAAATACATTACGGTAAATAATATAGTTTATGTCCAATTAGCGATAAATGTATTACAATAAATATATTTAGATAAATACATAACGATAAATTATATAGTTAAGTTCAATTAGCGATAAATATATTACGATAAATAATAAAGTTGATGTTCAAAGGAATTATTAATTTTTAATCATAAACAAAGTAAATGTTCGTTTTGAATCATTCGGACGAATCACAGAAAAACAATAACAAAGAAAAGAACAAACCTAAAAAGATCAGTTCAGCTCATAATAATAATAATAATAAAAATATAATAATTCTAAATAATTCTTAAAAAACAAAAAGAAAATAAAAAATAATAAGAATTAAATGTTGTACCTTAGTCTCGTCATTTTAGTTTTAAATGAATAAATAAAAATAATAAATTATAATAGATATAATGAAAAATAAGAATTCAATGTTTTATTTTGAAGAGGTTTTTAGTTTTTATGTAAATTTTTAGATAAATAATAAAATAATTCTAAATAACTCTTAAAAAAATAAAATAAATATATTATAAAAAATGATTAGAATTCAGTGTTTTGTTTTTGAAGAGTTATTTTCGTTTTGATATCTTGGCAAATTCTTTAAAAATTTAAATAAATAAAGTGTTTTAAAGACTTACCTACTGGCCCCTGCACCAGCTCCTCTCATAGTAAAGTCCATTACAGTGGAAGGAGCCCATTGATGCTTTGTTGTGTGTGTAGGGACTCTTCTTGTGTGTGTGTGTGTGTGTGTGTGTGTGTGTGTGTGTGTGTGTGTGTGTGTGTGTGTGTGTGTGTGTGTGTGTGTGTGTGTGTGTGTGTGTGTGTGTGTGTGTGTGTGTGTGTGTGTGTGTGTGTGTGTGTGTGTGTGTAGGGACTCTTCTCATGCTGCTGCAGAGGTTTGCTGTTATTTTCAGCAGCATTAGTGGTTAAAAAAGACCTTTGAATGCCTTCACCGTGCTGCCCCGAGCTAACCACTGTTAGCCACGTCCTGTTAGCATCTCTCCTGGATTTCTACCTCAATAGTTGTTGCAGAAAAAAACTGTTTTTAACGGTTTTGCATCTTTTTTTTGATTCTCTTTTTAATATTTTTGTTTCTTTTCAGTTGTTTTGCATCTTTTTCTGTAGTTTTGCTCTTTGATGAGGTCGTGTTTTGTCTCTTTGTGGTCAAACTTTATTAAAATGAGACGAGTTTTAATCTTTTAATGTAATAAAATAACAACAGTGATGATTATTGATCAAGAGAATCAGAATCTCCGTGTTTTATTAAAGATTAAAGAGCAGAAAAAGACTAAATTAACTTTACTTTAAAGGTAAAATAATAATAATAATGATGAAGATGAAAAACACACAAACAACAGACTCCTGTATTACGTTTATTTGCATCATATTTTCAGCCTTCACATGGATTAACGATGATATGTAATTATATTTCTGTTCTATTATAAAAAAAATATAGAATCTGTTAAAAAGGTGTTTGTCGACTCTGTTCTCAGGATCGTTCAGTCCACGAGCTTCAGACGCTTCAGACGCTTCAGACGCTTCAGACGCTGAAGACGCTAAACACGTTTGACTAACGACATTAAAGAGCTCCCGCAGCCTGAAGGCGGGTTCAAACCTCCGGATCTGGACTCATTCATGTGTCCCCTCCAAACCTTGTCCCTGGTGCTCCCCTTCACCCCTCCGTCCTGTTTCAGGATGAAAGTCTCTGAATGTTCTCATGTGTCCAGGTCGTTGTTCTCCTCAAAGCAGCTTCAGTCCAAAGCAACTGGACCTGGTTATTTGTCAGGAAGACGTTTCACCTCTGATCCAAGAGGCTTCATCAGTTCATGTACGCATCTGACCAGGACCAGAACCGTGACCGGGACCGGGACCGGGACCGAGACCGGGACCAGGACCAGGACCAGGACCAGACTGGGACTGGACCAGGATGTAGGACCAGGCTGGGACTGAACCAGACTCTATTGAGTCTGAACGACAGCCGTTGGACTCCAATGACTGTCGTTCAGACTCAATAGAGCACTAACGAAGTCCAAACCTACTTCCACCAACGACTGTCACTCTAACGACGGAGCACAAAGGGTTCCAGTGACATCATCGACCTGTGAGAGGTTAAAGACCTGGATCTCACACCAGGTAGTTGGACCAGTCCCAGCCTGGTCCTGGTCCTGGTTTGGTTCTTGCTTTCCGTGGCGGACTCAGACTGTTTTAAGGGCAGGAGCGAAACAAGCGGGTCAAGCGGTGCTGCAGACGCTCTACTGCACCGTTGTGATGAACAGAGAGCTGAGGAAGACAAAGCTCTGGATCTACCCTCAGTCCTGGTTCCTACCCTCACCTGTGGTCATGAAAGCTGGGTCAGGACCCAAAGAACCAGGTCCAGGTCAGGACCCAAAGAACCAGGTCCAGGTCAGGACCCAAAGAACCAGGTCCAGGTCCAAGCGTGTGAACTGTGTTTCCTCAGGAGGGGGTCTGGAGTCTCCCTTAGAGAGAGGGGGAGAAGTTCAGCATCCGTGAGGAACTCGGAGTAGAGCCGCTGCTCCTTTGTGTTGTGGACTTGTGCAGTGCTCTTGTTTGTAGAGGTTCGACACAGCTCTTCAGATCCCCTATCAGGTCCGGTAGATCCTTTAGATATCGAGTAGTCTTGTAGCTCCTGTAGACCAAGAAGTGGTCTTGAGGAGCTACGTTCTGTAGATGTTGACCCTGTAAGTGTTCAGCCCGTTCTTGTAGGTCTCGTAAAGGTCTCACGTGGTCTTGCAGATCTGTCAGAGAGGTCGGTCAGAAGGAGAAGCTCAGTCTGGTGGAAGTGGACGTTGAGGTAGAGCGAGGTCACCCAGCTGAGCGTTAACGTGTGCTGTACTTCAGCAGTTGCCCGGGGTGTTGGACTCCTCTGAGATCTCCTGCAGGTTCGGTGGAGAGGAGCTAATCTTCTGTAGTTGCGAAGCTCCAGATCCACGTTTTCGCAGATCGCAGGACAAAACATCCTTCACAGAGGGAATCATGGTCTTCCCCAAAGCCTGGACGCACACAACACAACACAACACAACACAACACAACACAGGACAACACAACACAACACAACACAACACAACACAACACAACACAACACAACACAACACAACACAACACAACACAACACAACACAACACAACACAACACAGATTAGACTAGAACTGGTGCGCTCACCGGCACAAACGAGAACCACTTAAACCAGGACAACAAACTGCGTGTGCCTCTCTTTTATTTTGAAAGTCCGTGGCTCTGGTCCGTCCTCCTGTACCTGGTTTTCAGCCAGCGCCTCTTTTGCCATGTAGTGTTCTCTCTTCATCTTCATCTCCACCTCGTCGGGGATGTCAGGGACCATGAGGTCGATCACACGGCCGACGAAGAAGACCACGTGCTGAGCGAGAAAGAGAAAGAGGAGGAGGAGGAGCCTTGATCAGGCCTCAGAACGGCTCACACTCGAAAACAGAACTCCAGACAAGGTGCGAGCGACACTGACCTCAAACACGATGACAAACGTCAGCCGTATGGCGAGGAGGTGAAAGTACACGGGGAGGTTTTCGCCGTCTTCATCCCGTAAACCCCGATACCTGCTCAGGACAAAGACACGGCATCTAAGACAGTCACTGTGCTCCGGTTCAGACCAAGTATCTGAAGAGTACAAGACCCAGGAACATAGGACCCGGGGAACATAGGACCAGGGGAACATAGGACCCGGGGAACATAGGACCCAGGGAACATAGGACCCAGGGAACATAGGACCCGGGGAACATAGGACCCAGGGAACATAGGACCCTGGGAACATAGGACCCAGGGAACATAGGACCCAGGGAACATAGGACCCAGGGAACATAGGACCCAGGGAACATAGGACCCTGGGAACATAGGACCCGGGGAACATAGGACCCGGGGAACATAGGACCCAGGGAACATAGGACCCGGGGAACATAGGACCCGGGGAACATAGGACCCTGGGAACATAGGACCCGGGGAACATAGGACCCGGGGAACATAGGACCCAGGGAACATAGGACCCAGGGAACACAGGACTCAGGGAACATAGGACCTGGGGAACATAGGACCCTGGGAACATAGGACCTGGGGAACATAGGACCCTGGGAACACAGGACCCAGGGAACATAGGACCTGGGGAACATAGGACCCGGGGAACATAGGACCCTGGGAACATAGGACCCTGGGAACATAGGACCCAGGATTATAGGACCCTGGGAACATAGGACCCTGGGAACATAGGACCCAGGGAACATAGGACCCTGGGAACATAGGACCCAGGGAACATAGGACCCTGGGAACATAGGACCAAGGGAACATAGGACCCTGGGAACATAGGATGTGGGGAACATAGGACCCTGGGAACATAGGACCCTGGGAACATAGGACCCAGGGAACATAGGACCCAGGGAACATAGGACCCAGGGAACACAGGACCCAGGGAACATAGGACCAAGGGAACATAGGACCCAGGGAACATAGGACCCAGGGAACATAGGATCCAGGGAACATAGGACCCAGGGAACACAGGACCCAGGGAACATAGGACCAAGGGAACATAGGACCCAGGGAACATAGGACCCAGGGAACATAGGACCAAGGGAACATAGGACCCAGGGAACATAGGACCCTGGGAACACAGGACCCAGGGAACATAGGACCCAGGGAACATAGGACCCGGGGAACATAAGACCCGAGGAACATAGGACCCAGGGAACATAGGACCAAGGGAACATGGGACCCTGGGAACATAGGACCCGGGGAACATAGGACCTAGAGAACATAGGACCTGGGGAACAAAGGACCCGGGGAACATAGGACCCTGGGGAACATAGGACCTGGGGAACATAGGACCCTGGGGAACATAAGACCAAGGGAACATAGGACCCTGGGAACATAGGACCCTGGGAACACAGGACCAAGGGAACATAGGACCCAGGGATCATAGGACCTGGGGAACAAAGGACCCAGGGATCATAGGACCCAGGGAACATAGGCCCCGGGGAACATAGGACCCGGGGAACATAGGACCCGGGGAACATAGGACCTGGGAACATAGGACCTGGGAACATAGGACCTGGGGAACATAGGACCCAGGGAACATGGGACCTGGGGAACATGGGACCTGGTAACATAGGACCTGGGGAACATAGGACCCGGGGAACATAGGACCTGGGGAACATAGGACCCTGGGGAACATAGGACCCAGGGAACATAGGACCCGGGGAACATAGGACCCAGGGAGTACAAGACCCAGGGAACATAGGACCAAGGGAACATAGGACCCAGGGAACATAGGACCAAGGGAACATAGGACCTGGGGAACATAGGACCCGGGGAACATAGGACCTGGGGAACATAGGACCCTGGGGAACATAGGACCCAGGGAACATAGGACCCGGGGAACATAAGACCTGGGGAACATAGGACCCGGGAAACATAGGACCCAGGGAACGTAGATACTGTGGGATGCAGGAGGCGAAGTTGCAGTGATGTTGCATACTTGCAGGGTGTGTGATGCTGGCTGTAGTTGCGTGGGGACGTTGCCAGAGTGAAGTTGATGAAGCCGCTCAGGTCGCTGTCTCTGGTGTAGCGGTAGAACTGACGGGGCAGGAAGGACGAGGTGAACGCGATGAGGAACGCCTAAAAACACGGGTTTGGAAAGCGACAGCGTGTTAAGAGCCGGTCCTCACAGAGACAGACACACGGGAACACAGAGAGTCTTACGTTGCAGAGGACGGCCACGTGTGTGATGAACTGCATGATGGGAAACCAGATGCCGATGTCCTGAGCTCGCTCGCCCACCGGACGCCGATATTCAGTCACGAACTTCTGAGCGTCCAGACGAATCTCCACCCAGTTGTTGATGAGAGCGAAGAGAGGAGCGAGAGGACACGCCGCCACGAAGATGGTGATGAAACCAAACTGGATCACTGACGAAGAAGAAGAAGAGGAGGAGGAGTCACGGCCGAGAGTCAGGACACGAGAGTCAAAGATCAATCTGTACAATCTTTATTAAAGTTAGAGGAACGCCATTCAAACGCACGCCCACACGGCTACGCTGCTCCTGGATGCTAACGTCACTTTCATCTGCACTTAGCTGCAACGGCTAACGCTAACGGCTAATGCTAACTGTCAGTCAAACTCCTCTAATCCTTGTTTTGATGCTGTGGTTTTCTGGAGGGGACGGGTTCAAACAGGCTCAAACAGACTCCGGTCTCCTGGAGCTGCTGGGCCGGGTCTGACCAACCTGGCAACCCCACTGCTGGACTTCTTTTTTGTTGTTGAGACGACGAGCTTGAGACTCTAGATGGAGCTGCTCTGATCGTTCTACGCAGACACAGAGCCGGACTCACCCATCTCCAAGTACTCGCTGAAGAGCCCCTCACAGACCAGCAGCTGGTAATCCGCCTCCCAGGGAGAGACCTCCTCCTTGTCCTCCCCCTTCACCTCCACTCCTTCCTCATCCTTCCCCTCTTTCACCACCTTCGGCCGAGGACTGACCTTCCTCTTCTGCCACCATGTCTTCAACTTCCTGCCAAATAATGAGCCGTCAGGTTCAAGAAGAAAAGAGTCAGTTAAACGTGTGCTAAAGTCTTCTCTAGGAGCATAAACATGTGTTAAAGTATCCTCTAGGAGCATAAACGTGTGTTAAAGTGTCCTCTAGGAGCATAAACGTGTGTTAAAGTGTCCTCTAGGAGCATAAACATGTGCTAAAGTGTCCTCTAGGAGCATAAACGTGTGTTAAAGTGTCCTCTAGGAGCATGAACGTGTGCTAAAGTGTCCTCTAGGAGCATAAACGTGTGTTAAAGTGTCCTCTAGGAGCATAAACGTGTGTTAAAGTGTCCTCTAGGAGCATAAACGTGTGCTAAAGTGTCCTCTAGGAGCATGAACGTGTGCTAAAGTGTCCTCTAGGAGCATAAACGTGTGTTAAAGTGTCCTCTAGGAGCATAAACGTGTGCTAAAGTGTCCTCTAGGAGCATAAACGTGTGTTAAAGTGTCCTCTAGGAGCATAAACGTGTGCTAAAGTGTCCTCTAGGAGCATAAACGTGTGTTAAAGTGTCCTCTAGGAGCATAAACGTGTGTTAAAGTGTCCTCTAGGAGCATAAGCGTGTGCTAAAGTGTCCTCTAGGAGCATAAACGTGTGTTAAAGTGTCCTCTAGGAGCATAAACGTGCGCTAAAGTGTCCTCTAGGAGCATAAACGTGTGTTAAAGTGTCCTCTAGGAACATAAACGTGTGTTAAAGTGTCCTCTAGGAGCATAAACGTGTGCTAAAGTGAACTCTAGGAGCATAAACTTGTGCTAAAGTGTCCTCTAGGAGCATAAACGTGTGTTAAAGTGAACTCTAGGAACATAAACGTGTGTTAAAGTGTCCTCTAGGAGCATAAACGTGTGTTAAAGTGTCCTCTAGGAGCATAAACGTGTGCTAAAGTGTTCTCTAGGAGCATAAACGTGTGTTAAAGTGTCCTCTAGGAGCATAAACGTGTGCTAAAGTGAACTCTAGGAGTCTCCAGCTGTTCTATTGTTTGCAAACACTGAAGAAATCCTCTGTTTGCACAAGTTCTTATCTTTACACTTATTTTCTTATTCACACAAAGCACTGTGTGTGTGTGTGTGTGTGTGTGTGTGTGTGTGTGTGTGTGTGTGTGTGTGTGTGTGTGTGTGTGTGTGTGTGTGTGTGTGTGTGTGTGTGTGTGTGTGTATTTACGGCATGATGAACTCCTGGATGTTGTTGATCAGCTGTTTTCCCACCATGATGACGAGCAGCTCCTGAGCGAGCTGGATGAGACAGCCGCCTGTTCCACACTGAGACGACCACAGAGTTCAGACCACTAAAGGTGACCGTTAAGTGTGGACCACTAAAAGAGACGGTTAAGTGTAATAAAGTGTAACAAACTCACGTCTTCGTTGCGAATTCCAAACAGAGTTTTGTAGTTTCCAGGGTAACCGATGAACCTGAACACAAACAAACAAACAAACAAACAAACACATTAAACTAATTTTCTTCTGCATCATTTGAAAGTAAACGTGAGTCTTTAAACACTTTAAACATTAATAAATAAAGTTTGTTTGAGTAATTGTTGTTGTTGTTGTTGTTGTTGTTTCCGTCAGCAGCCTGTAGGAGGCACTGTGGCTCACACTCAACACCTTCGCTTTCATCTCATTTGAATTCGGTTGCTTTTATTTTGAAAGTATCCAAAGAAGGAGAAAGAGAGGACAGGAAGTGGCTGTGATTGGTCGCTGGGCCTCACCTGCCTCTGAAGAAGCCGACGTAAATGGGAGACGAGTAGAAGTTCACGAACTGGAAGATGAAAACTTTGAAGATGAACATGTCTTCGTATTTACTCTGAGTCCGATGCATCTCTGCAGGAACCAACAACACACACGTTTAGGCACCTAGAGTTCACCTTAACACACGTTTAGGCACCTAGAAGACACTTTAACACACGTTTATGCTCCTAGAGGACACTTTAGCACAAGTTTATGCTCCTAGAGGACACTTTAACACACGTTTATGCTCCTAGAGGACACTTTAACACACGTTTATGCTCCTAGAGGACACTTTAACACACGTTTATGCTCCTAGAGGACACTTTAGCACACGTTTATGCTCCTAGAGGACACTTTAACACACGTTTATGCTCCTAGAGGACACTTTAACACACGTTTATGCTCCTAGAGGACACTTTAACACACGTTTATGCTCCAAGAGGACACTTTTACACACGTTTATACTCCTAGAGGACACTTTAACACACGTTTATGCTCCTAGAGGACACTTTAGCACACGTTTATGCTCCTAGAGGACACTTTAACACACGTTTATGCTCCTAGAGGACACTTTAACACACGTTTATGCTCCTAGAGGACACTTTTACACACGTTTATGCTCCTAGAGGACACTTTAACACACGTTTATGCTCCTAGAGGACACTTTTACACACGTTTATGCTCCTAGAGGACACTTTAACACACGTTTATGCTCCTAGAGGACACTTTTACACACGTTTATACTCCTAGAGGACACTTTAGCACACGTTTATGCTCCTAGAGGACACTTTAGCACACGTTTATGCTCCTAGAGGACACTTTAACACACGTTTATGCTCCTAGAGGACACTTTTACACACGTTTATACTCCTAGAGGACACTTTAACACACGTTTATGCTCCTAGAGGACACTTTAGCACACGTTTATGCTCCTAGAGGACACTTTAGCACACGTTTATGCTCGTAGAGGACACTTGGGACTCACCCCAGCGGGTAAAGATCTCGGCCAACGAGGTGTAAACTCTGGACAACATGAGGATGACCAACAGGTTCAACACAGATCCTGAAATACTGGCTATAGTCCCGGCCTGAACACACACACACACACACACACACACACACACACACACACACACACACACACACACACACACACACACACACACACACACACACACACACACACACACACACACACAGATAAATATCAAGTACATACAAAACAGACAGTAACAGAGTGAAGTCAAGACATTGTGGAGTCCCTCTTTTTCCATTAAACCTTGCATAGCTGTAAAGAGTGTGTCGTGCCGTGTGTGTCGTGTGTGTCGTGTCGTGTCGTGTTGTGTTGTGTGTGTCGTGTGTGTCGTGTCGTGTCGTGTTGTGTTGTGTGTGTCGTGTCGTGTCGTGTCGTGTGTGTCGTGTGTGTCGTGTCGTGTCGTGTCGTGTGTGTTGTGTGTGTCGTGTCGTGTCGTGTCGTGTCGTGTGTGTCGTGTGTGTCGTGTGTGTCGTGTCGTGTCGTGTTGTGTTGTGTTGTGTGTGTCGTGTCGTGTCGTGTGTGTTGTGTGTGTCGTGTCGTGTCGTGTCGTGTGTGTCGTGTGTGTCGTGTCGTGTGTGTCGTGTGTGTCGTGTCGTGTCGTGTTGTGTTGTGTTGTGTCGTGTTGTGTCGTGTCGTGTCGTGTGTGTCGTGTGTGTCGTGTGTGTCGTGTCATGTCGTGTTGTGTTGTGTTGTGTGTGTCGTGTCGTGTTGTGTTGTGTTGTGTGTGTCGTGTCGTGTCGTGTTGTGTTGTGTGTGTTGTGTTGTGTCGTGTTGTGTCGTGTCGTGTCATGTTGTGTCGTGTCGTGTCCTGTCGTGTTGTGTGTGTCGTGTCGTGTCCTGTTGTGTTGTGTGTGTCGTGTTGTGTGTGTCGTGTTGTGTCGTGTCGTGTCGTGTCGTGTTGTGTCGTGTCGTGTCGTGTTGTGTTGTGTTGTTCTCACAGAGAAAACTGAGAAGCTCTCAGACTTGTAGATGATGATGGTGAGGATGGTCCGATACAGAATGATGGCGATGAGGAAAATCAGCACCACAGCGACCTGCACACAGACACGGGTGAGGAGAGAGTCCTGAACCGGCCGACGGGCACAGACCCGGGGCCCTCAGAGACGCACACAACAGGAATACCACAGAAGAGAGAGATCCACAAAACAACAATAACACAAACAATCAGGAAGTGCTTCTGCTAAAGAGCTCAAAGGATACAAATAACAATAAGACCTGATAGAACAAGTTAGAACAGGCGTAGCGTCTCCGTCAGCTCCGTTCTCTAACTTGACCCAGTCGTCCTCGCCTACGGGAGTCTCCATCTGTCAGACTGTGACTCCGCCTCATTTCCTCTGACCAAAAAAGGGCATGTATGTGACGTTGGGGGGAGGGGCGTACGTCCATCTGGCTGACGTTTACCTCCGAGAGGAAGTGAGGGCCAGAGGCTAGCTGTCACTCAAGAGGCCACGCCCCTAATTATTCATCAACTTTAACCTCCAATCAAATAAAAACTAGCCTGGTCCAAACTCGGTTGGTGTGTCTCTGCGTTTAGCTGTTGTTTAGACGTCCACCTGCTCCTGATGAGCGTTCAAAGGACCACTGAACGCTCATCGGGTCCACCGCTAACCACCGCTTCATGTCATCGTGTGGGGAACCCTCCAGAGCGTGTGACTGAGTCAGGGGCTGAGGGTCAAAGGTCAGGGGGCTCACCATGACGACGATGATCATGCAGCTGGTCAGAGTCCTGTTGAGTCGTTTGTTTTCAGGAAAGTAAGGTTCCTCCGCTCCAGTCACCGGGTTCCTCGTGGTCATCGGCGCCATGGCCGCGAACTCCGGACGAGGTCGCTCCTGTGGAGGACAGGACATCCACAATCACGAATTCCCCAAAACAGTTTGTGATCAAAGACATTTATGAGCATCAAATACTCATCGATCATAACACGACTTAAGCTAGCCGTGCTACGTCGGTTCAACGCCGGTCAAATACTCATACGCTAACATCAGAGCGACGTGTAACTTTGTGTTTTGACTTTAATCTCCAGTACGTCGATATCTGAACCCATCATCTATCAGTCTGACGACGGTTGAACCTCTGTGGACCGGCGGTGGTTGTTTACGGTCCGATTAGCAACTTTTGGACGTCTCTTAGGCACGAGAACAAAGTTGGAGTTGAGGGATGATGTCTCTTTACACAGATTTCTGCAGACTAGATAAATCATAGTCAGACAACAGCAGATGGGGCCCCAGGTTGCATTTCGGTCGATGTCTTTCACCTCCTTTGCTCTCCAAAGTGACGTTTCACCTGCATGCAACCAACACATGCTCAAACAGGTTGGTCAATATGACCACGTGGCGTTCGATCCCCATTCTCCAGTCCACGTACCGACGCCCCAAACTCCTCCTGAAGGCTGTGCATCGGGGTGATCACAAAACTACCGAGGTACTACATAAGTCCGAGTCCATTTACCGTTTACTCGGACGACCTGAACCTTTGTCCCGTTGCTACAGATTCTACAGGTGTTTCGTCAGGTGCGACACGAACCTCGATGTCCTGGAATTCGGAGCAGTCCCAGCGGTGAGACAGACCTGAACACTTCCTCTTCCAGTACTCCAGGAAGGTGACGGCCCACAGAGACATGAAGACGCTGAGGAACACCGTCCCCTCATTATCAAACAGGATTCCCGCCTGCAGAGAGAGACACAGGGGACCAATGAAGAATGAAGTAGGTGTGTTGTTAGGGCGCACTGACGCTGTCCATCCGTACCGCGCCCCGTGCCCCGTGCTTTAGCGTGATTGTCATTTCCTCTGACCGCAAAAGGGCATGTATGTGACATTGGGGGTTGATGCATTGACAGTGCGGCTATTTAATTAGCATAACAGAGCTATCGCTAACACAGTGTGTTCTTAAACCATCTTGTTACTATGGAAACACAACCACACGAATGACCAGAGTCCAGGTGCAGATGACGGAGTTAACATGCTAATGATGCTAATCCTGACAACTAGCCTCCGAGGAGAAGTGAGGGTCAGAGGTTAGCTGTCACTCAAGAGGCCATGCCCCTAATTATTCATAAACTTCAGTGTTGTCATGGAGACCTGATCTAAACACACAGACCAGAATGTTCTTTTGTCCTTAAACAGGTTTAATGATGCTGTGTAAACGGCTGTTTAACATGAATCCTGCCCCTAGTGGACACTCAGAGAACTGACGCTGACCCAGCTTCCTGATTGGACCAAACAGGAAGCTGTGGGCGGGGCTCTACACAGACTGTGAGCACGCTCAAATGTGATTGGTCAGTATAACAAATGGACTACAAGCAGAAAGCAGAACGCTTCAGATACCCAAACCTTCTCCTGCTGCCTTCAGGTTCTACGTTCATGTGTGTTTATAGCGATTACCTTGAAGGTGACGCAGGTGCTGGAGTAGTTCCAGTAGGTGCAGATGTTACAGAGAGGACACATGAGGAAGCTGTCCTTACTGTCACACAACTCCTTCCTACACACACACACACACACACACACACACACACAGACACACAGATGAATATCAGGTAGATACAGAACAGTAACAGAGTGAAGTCCAGACATTGTGGAGTCCCTCAGGGAAGCGTCCTGGAGCCTCTGCTCCTCCATTAGACCTGATATAAATAAGAAACAGTTCAGCTGTGTTGTTGTTGTTGTCGTTTATCTCCTGTTACCATGCGGACGATCTGCGAGGGTCTTTACTGACATTACATGAGTGGATAAAGTCGAGTGTCGTCAGCGTATTAGCTGAGAGAAATATGTTGCTAAACGATTTCTCCAAGAGGAACAATTGTCAAGATCTGGTTCTGTCAGTTCCCTCCTCTCTTCCGTTCTGTGTGAGTTTGTCTCCCCCTGTCTGTGTTTCCCTGCATGTTCTCTCCCTCGTCTCTGTGGAGGTCCGGTAGGCGTTCCCCCCAAAGCTGCAGCCTGTTATGCTGATTACCCCACCACCTCAAATACCTGCAGCTGACAGGCATGCAGCGCCGGACCGTCGTCGACCCTGTATGGGTAAAACTATTCCCCCGGACTGGCGTCCCCCCCTTTCTCGTTGTGGTTTCACGCTCCCTGTCGTAAGTTGATTAATCGTGTTTGTTTCCTGTGTTCCCGTTTCCCGTTTCCCGTCCGTCTCCTGATTTCCGTCGTCGTCCTGTTCCTGTTGTTCCCGTGTTCGTTAGTTAGTCTTTGTGTTTGTTTACTCTGTAGTAAGCCTGTGAATGTTCTCATTCGGCCAGGTCGTCGTTATCCTCAAAGCAATTTCAGTCAAAAAACAACTGGACTGGTTGTTTGTCTAGGAAGACCTTTCACCTCTCATCCAAGAGGCTTCATCAGTTCATGTACGCATCTGACCAGGCTGGGACTGGTCCAACTAACTGGTGTGGAGATCCAGGTCTTTAACCTCTCACAGGCCGATGATGTCACTGACACCCTTTGTGCTCCATGTGCCCACGCCCGTCGTTAGAGTGACAGTCGGTGGTGGGCAGTTGGTTTTGACGTCGTTAGTGCTCTATTGAGTCTGAACGACAGTCGTTGGGGTCACCCGGGCCATGTGTGGACAGTTGTCCTTTGAGGTCAGATTGTTGGATGAAGGGATGAAAGGGCGGCATTGTAAATTGGAGATAAGTGGTGTCTCAGACCCCCTCCTCTGTTTAGTGATGGTTTCTCCACTTTTACATAGATGCTTCTTTTACTCCTCTTTCAAACCATCTGTCCTCTCTGTCCAAGATTTGGACATTGTTGTCATCAAAGGAGTGGGCTTTCTCCTTGAGGTGTGAGTGGGCAGCCGAGTCCAGGCCTGAGGAGTTAGCTCTCCTGTGTCGGGCCGTGCGCTTATGCAGTGGTTGTTTTGTTTCTCCAATGTAAAGATCTTTGCATTCCTCGTTACATTGTAGTGTTTTTGCGTTTGTCCGTTCTTTATATTAAATGTTTATTTTGTAACTTTACTTTTTGTCTGCTTCTGCATTGGGTCCACCTTTGTGTTCTACCTGAACCGTTCATGACAACAATGGAGGTAGAACAGAATAACGTTTAAGATGAATCCCTCAGGTGATGATCACAGACACAGAGTGTGGGATTCTGAGTTCTGAGATCTTTATTTTTGGCCTTTTAAAACAAACTGTGTGACTTTAAAAGTGAGAGCCTAACTGAGTTCATACTTACGCTGGAACGTCCGTGGCCATGAGCCAGAACCCAAACAAGAAGACCACGGTCCCGACGACAGACGCCGGCAGCAGCCAGCCGGTGTAGAAACCTGCGGTCAGACACAAACACTCGTTAAAACTGATAAATGATAAATGGACTTGTACTTATTTAGCGCCTTTCTAGTCTTCTGACTACTCAAGGTGCTTTCACAGTGTTTGTCACATTCACACAGACGTTCACACCCATGAGCAGCACGGGGAGCAATTCAGGGTTCAGTGTCTTGCCCAAGGACACTTCAACATGTGGACCGGGGGAGCGTGGGAACGAACCGCCAATCTCTCGAACTGAGGATGACCCACTCTTCCACTGAGCCCCAACGCCCCATTGTGGTAATTGTTGCAAGTGATGATATGGAGATGTATCGCAGAAATACCCGCTGACGCCGTCTTGTTGCATATAAAAATGTTAACACAGCATCTTTTAAGTCTCTAGATCCTCCAGCTAATGTGAGAAACCTCCTGAAATGCACAGAGCAATAGGATACAAGATACCGAAGTCATGTAAGATATTCTATTTGGGAAATCTAACACAAGACATGATACAAAAAGAAGATGAGTATCTTGTTAAAGTTCTGCTATCTGCTAGTAAAAAAGCCATTACAAGACTATGGTACAAAACAGAACCACTGACCGAGGAGCAGTGGGTGAGAACTGTGGAAGAAATACATGTAATGGAAACAATGACACATAAACTACGACTTCAAGAGACACAATTTCAGGATAAACGGGAAAAATGGACGGATTATAGAACACAGGAGGAGGACGTCACCAATACCCCTGGACAATAATGACACAGATACGTGATTTTCCGCCTTATGGAGTGAGTGAAACTTGACATTGTTACTGATCAAAAGAAACTCAAATAACAAACCTTTAAAAAAGAAAAACACGCACAAAGAGGACACCAACACCACCACCATTGGACATGAAGGCCACTGCTACGAATATGATTGTTTGGAGAAGTATGTGAACCCTGACACTGTAATTATTGTTTGAAAATTTCAATAAAAAATAAGTTTAAAAAAAAAAGAAACGCACAGAGCTTCACTTTTTAGAGTGCGAGAGGACAAAGACAGGACAGAAACATCTGGTTCTCATTCAGAGGTTTCTGTAAAAGGTTGATCTGGGGGCTCCCCACCCCGGGGCTCAAACACACGCACCAGTCATGAGGCCCTCTTCTCCCCAAAACAGGACGTTTCAAACCAAACCTCCTGTGAGTTCACACGTCTAAGTTAACTGTGTTACCGTTAGCAGGGGTTAGTCACGAGTGTGGCTCCATACTGACCCAGCCAGGCGAAGTAAAGCGCGACCTTCTCTCCGAAGTATTCCCTGATGTGATCCAGAGGTTGGTATCGTCTCCAGGAGGACCACGTGGCCCAGTACGAATACAGGATCTCTCTCAGGGATAAAGACTCGGGGGGCACCGGGGGGGTCGGCAGCTGGAAGCCGCCCTGCAAACAAAAGCACAAAAGTCAGTTGGTTCTTTTACATTTGAAGCTTCTCTTGAGGTCTTTGAATGAAGCTTTGATCTCCCTCCAGCTGCTTCTTCAGGTGTTTGTAATGAAATGAGGAGGAAACAGACAGATAACGCTCCGAGGATCAGCTGTCCTTCGTCTGAAACAGGGCGTCTGATGAAAGCTTGTAGACGAAGGGCAGCTGATACTGCGTTATTAAGTAAGACTGCACAGTGAAGCTCAAACATCCAACAGGAGAAACAACATCTCTTTGAGTCTTACGTCACATTTCTGCACGTTTTGTGAAGCCGGTGAAGGTTCTCATGTGTCCAGGTCGTCGTTCTCCTCAAAGCAACTTCAGTCCAAAGCAACTGGACTTGGTTCTGTGTCAGGAAGACGTTTCACCTCTGATCCAAGAGGCTTCATCAGTTCATGTACACATCTGACCAGGACCAGGACCAGGACCAGGACCAGGACCAGGACCAGGACCAGGCTGGGATTGGACCAGGACCAGGACCAGGCTGGGACTGGTCCAACTACCTGGTGTGGAGATCCAGGTCTTTAACCTCTCCCAGGCCGATGATGTCACTGGAACCCTTTGTGCACCGTCGTTAGAGTGACAGTCGTTGGTGGAAGTAGGTCTGGACTTGGTTAGTGCTGGTCCAGTCCCAGCCTGGTCCTGGTCCTGGTTCTGGTCCTGGTCCTGGTCCAGGCGTTGGTGGAAGTAGGTCTGGACTTTGGTTGTTCTTTGAGGTTAGATTGTTGAATCTCCTTTCATCCCTTCCCAGGAGATTCAACGATCCAAC
>NC_139830.1:571518-604018 GCF_963691815.1 Echiichthys vipera | reverse complement strand
GTCTCCTTTAGTGTCTAAACTTAACCGTCTCCTTTAGTGACTAAACTTAACCGTCTCCTTTAGAGACTAAACTTAACCGTCTCCTTTAGTGACTAAACTTAACCGTCTCCTTTAGAGACTAAACTTAACCGTCTCCTTTAGTGTCTAAACTTAACCGTCTCCTTTAGAGACTAAACTTAACCGTCTCCTTTAGAGACTAAACTTAACCGTCTCCTTTAGAGACTAAACTTAACCGTCTCCTTTAGAGACTAAACTTAACCGTCTCCTTTAGAGACTAAACTTAACCGTCTCCTTTAGTGTCTAAACTTAACCGTCTCCTTTAGTGACTAAACTTAACCGTCTCCTTTAGTGACTAAACTTAACCGTCTCCTTTAGAGACTAAACTTAACCGTCTCCTTTAGTGACTAAACTTAACCGTCTCCTTTAGAGACTAAACTTAACCGTCTCCTTTAGTGTCTAAACTTAACCGTCTCCTTTAGTGACTAAACTTAACCGTCTCCTTTAGTGACTAAACTTAACCGTCTCCTTTAGAGACTAAACTTAACCGTCTCCTTTAGAGACTAAACTTAACCGTCTCCTTTAGTGACTAAACTTAACCGTCTCCTTTAGAGACTAAACTTAACCGTCTCCTTTAGTGTCTAAACTTAACCGTCTCCTTTAGTGACTAAACTTAACCGTCTCCTTTAGTGATTAAACTTAACCGTCTCCTTTAGTGACTAAACTTAACCGTCTCCTTTAGTGTCTAAACTTAACCGTCTCCTTTAGTGACTAAACTTAACCGTCTCCTTTAGAGACTAAATTTAACCGTCTCCTTTAGTGACTAAACTTAACCGTCTCCTTTAGTGTCTAAACTTAACCGTCTCCTTTAGTGACTAAACTTAACCGTCTCCTTTAGTGACTAAACTTAACCGTCTCCTTTAGAGACTAAACTTAACCGTCTCCTTTAGTGACTAAACTTAACCGTCTCCTTTAGAGACTAAACTTAACCGTCTCCTTTAGTGTCTAAACTTAACCGTCTCCTTTAGTGACTAAACTTAACCGTCTCCTTTAGTGACTAAACTTAACCGTCTCCTTTAGAGACTAAACTTAACCGTCTCCTTTAGTGACTAAACTTAACCGTCTCCTTTAGAGACTAAACTTAACCGTCTCCTTTAGTGACTAAACTTAACCGTCTCCTTTAGTGTCTAAACTTAACCGTCTCCTTTAGTGACTAAACTTAACCGTCTCCTTTAGTGATTAAACTTAACCGTCTCCTTTAGTGACTAAACTTAACCGTCTCCTTTAGTGTCTAAACTTAACCGTCTCCTTTAGTGACTAAACTTAACCGTCTCCTTTAGAGACTAAACTTAACCGTCTCCTTTAGTGACTAAACTTAACCGTCTCCTTTAGTGTCTAAACTTAACCGTCTCCTTTAGTGACTAAACTTAACCGTCTCCTTTAGTGTCTAAACTTAACCGTCTCCTTTAGAGACTAAACTTAACCGTCTCCTTTAGAGACTAAACTTAACCGTCTCCTTTAGTGACTAAACTTAACCGTCTCCTTTAGTGACTAAACTTAACCGTCTCCTTTAGTGACTAAACTTAACCGTCTCCTTTAGTGACTAAACTTAACCGTCTCCTTTAGTGACTAAACTTAACCGTCTCCTTTAGTGTCTAAACTTAACCGTCTCCTTTAGTGACTAAACTTAACCGTCTCCTTTAGTGACTAAACTTAACCGTCTCCTTTAGAGACTAAACTTAACCGTCTCCTTTAGTGTCTAAACTTAACCGTCTCCTTTAGTGTCTAAACTTAACCGTCTCCTTTAGTGTCTAAACTTAACCGTCTCCTTTAGAGACTAAACTTAACCGTCTCCTTTAGTGACTAAACTTAACCGTCTCCTTTAGAGACTAAACTTAACCGTCTCCTTTAGTGTCTAAACTTAACCGTCTCCTTTAGAGACTAAACTTAACCGTCTCCTTTAGAGACTAAACTTAACCGTCTCCTTTAGTGTCTAAACTTAACAGTCTCCTTTAGAGACTAAACTTAACCGTCACCTTTAGAGACTAAACTTAACCGTCTCCTTTAGAGACTAAACTTAACCGTCTCCTTTAGAGACTAAACTTAACCGTCTCCTTTAGTGTCTAAACTTAACCGTCTCCTTTAGAGACTAAACTTAACCGTCACCTTTAGAGACTAAACTTAACCGTCTCCTTTAGAGACTAAACTTAACCGTCTCCTTTAGTGTCTAAACTTAACCGTCTCCTTTAGAGACTAAACTTAACCGTCTTCTTTAGTGTCTAAACTTAACCGTCTCCTTTAGTCCTCTAAACTTAACCGTCTCCTTTAGTGTCTAAACTTAACCGTCTCCTTTAGAGACTAAACTTAACCGTCTCCTTTAGTGACTAAACTTAACCGTCTCCTTTAGAGACTAAACTTAACCGTCTCCTTTAGTGACTAAACTTAACCGTCTCCTTTAGAGACTAAACTTAACCGTCTCCTTTAGAGACTAAACTTAACCGTCTCCTTTAGAGACTAAACTTAACCGTCTCCTTTAGTGTCTAAACTTAACCGTCTCCTTTAGAGACTAAACTTAACCGTCTCCTTTAGTGACTAAACTTAACCGTCTCCTTTAGAGACTAAACTTAACCGTCTCCTTTAGTGTCTAAACTTAACCGTCTCCTTTAGAGACTAAACTTAACCGTCTCCTTTAGTGACTAAACTTAACCGTCTCCTTTAGAGACTAAACTTAACCGTCACCTTTAGAGACTAAACTTAACCGTCTCCTTTAGAGACTAAACTTAACCGTCTCCTTTAGAGACTAAACTTAACCGTCACCTTTAGAGACTAAACTTAACCGTCTCCTTTAGAGACTAAACTTAACCGTCTCCTTTAGTGTCTAAACTTAACCGTCTCCTTTAGAGACTAAACTTAACCGTCTCCTTTAGTGTCTAAACTTAACCGTCTCCTTTAGTCCTCTAAACTTAACCGTCTCCTTTAGTGTCTAAACTTAACCGTCTCCTTTAGAGACTAAACTTAACCGTCTCCTTTAGTGACTAAACTTAACCGTCTCCTTTAGAGACTAAACTTAACCGTCTCCTTTAGTGACTAAACTTAACCGTCTCCTTTAGAGACTAAACTTAACCGTCTCCTTTAGAGACTAAACTTAACCGTCTCCTTTAGTGACTAAACTTAACCGTCTCCTTTAGTGACTAAACTTAACCGTCTCCTTTAGAGACTAAACTTAACCGTCTCCTTTAGTGACTAAACTTAACCGTCTCCTTTAGTGACTAAGCTTAACCGTCTCCTTTAGAGACTAAACTTAACCGTCTCCTTTAGTGACTAAACTTAACCGTCTCCTTTAGTGTCTAAACTTAACCGTCTCCTTTAGTGACTAAACTTAACCGTCTCCTTTAGTGACTAAACTTAACCGTCTCCTTTAGTGTCTAAACTTAACCGTCTCCTTTAGAGACTAAACTTAACCGTCTCCTTTAGTGACTAAACTTAACCGTCTCCTTTAGTGTCTAAACTTAACCGTCTCCTTTAGTGACTAAACTTAACCGTCTCCTTTAGTGTCTAAACTTAACAGTCTCCTTTAGTGACTAAGCTTAACCGTCTCCTTTAGTGACTAAACTTAACCGTCTCCTTTAGTGACTAAACTTAACCGTCTCCTTTAGTGTCTAAACTTAACCGTCTCCTTTAGTGACTAAGCTTAACCGTCTCCTTTAGAGACTAAACTTAACCGTCTCCTTTAGAGACTAAACTTAACCGTCTCCTTTAGTGTCTAAACTTAACCGTCTCCTTTAGTGACTAAACTTAACCGTCTCCTTTAGTGTCTAAACTTAACCGTCTCCTTTAGTGACTAAACTTAACCGTCTCCTTTAGTGACTAAACTTAACCGTCTCCTTTAGTGTCTAAACTTAACCGTCTCCTTTAGTGTCTAAACTTAACCGTCTCCTTTAGTGTCTAAACTTAACCGTCTCCTTTAGTGACTAAGCTTAACCGTCTCCTTTAGTGACTAAACTTAACCGTCTCCTTTAGTGTCTAAACTTAACCGTCTCCTTTAGTGACTAAGCTTAACCGTCTCCTTTAGAGACTAAACTTAACCGTCTCCTTTAGAGACTAAACTTAACCGTCTCCTTTAGTGTCTAAACTTAACCGTCTCCTTTAGAGACTAAACTTAACCGTCTCCTTTAGAGACTAAACTTAACCGTCTCCTTTAGAGACTAAACTTAACCGTCTCCTTTAGTGTCTAAACTTAACCGTCTCCTTTAGTGACTAAACTTAACCGTCTCCTTTAGTGACTAAACTTAACCGTCTCCTTTAGTGACTAAACTTAACCGTCTCCTTTAGTGACTAAACTTAACCGTCTCCTTTAGTGTCTAAACTTAACCGTCTCCTTTAGTGACTAAGCTTAACCGTCTCCTTTAGTGACTAAACTTAACCGTCTCCTTTAGTGACTAAACTTAACCGTCTCCTTTAGTGTCTAAACTTAACCGTCTCCTTTAGTGACTAAGCTTAACCGTCTCCTTTAGAGACTAAACTTAACCGTCTCCTTTAGAGACTAAACTTAACCGTCTCCTTTAGTGTCTAAACTTAACCGTCTCCTTTAGTGACTAAACTTAACCGTCTCCTTTAGTGTCTAAACTTAACCGTCTCCTTTAGTGACTAAACTTAACCGTCTCCTTTAGTGACTAAACTTAACCGTCTCCTTTAGTGTCTAAACTTAACCGTCTCCTTTAGTGACTAAGCTTAACCGTCTCCTTTAGTGTCTAAACTTAACCGTCACCTTTAGTGTCTAAACTTAACCGTCTCCTTTAGTGTCTAAACTTAACGGTCTCCTTTAGTGTCTAAACTTAAGCGTCTCCTTTAGTGACTAAACTTAACCGTCTCCTTTAGAGACTAAACTTAACCGTCTCCTTTAGAGACTAAACTTAACCGTCTCCTTTAGAGACTAAACTTAACCGTCTCCTTTAGAGACTAAACTTAACCGTCTCCTTTAGTGACTAAACTTAACCGTCTCCTTTAGAGACTAAACTTAACCGTCTCCTTTAGCGTCTAAACTTAACCGTCACCTTTAGAGACTAAACTTAACCGTCTCCTTTAGTGTCTAAACTTAACCGTCTCCTTTAGAGACTAAACTTAACCGTCTCCTTTAGAGACTAAACTTAACCGTCTCCTTTAGAGACTAAACTTAACCATCTCCTTTAGAGACTAAACTTAACCGTCTCCTTTAGAGAATAAACTTAACCGTCTCCTAAGGTGACTAAACTTAACCGTCTCCTTTAGTGACTAAACTTAACCGTCTCCTTTAGTGACTAAACTTAACCGTCTCCTTTAGTGACTAAACTTAACCGTCTCCTTTAGAGACTAAACTTAACCGTCTCCTTTAGTGACTAAACTTAACCGTCTCCTTTAGTGACTAAACTTAACCGTCTCCTTTAGAGACTAAACTTAACCGTCTCCTTTAGAGACTAAACTTAACCGTCTCCTTTAGTGTCTAAACTTAACCGTCTCCTTTAGAGACTAAACTTAACCGTCTACTTTAGAGAATAAACTTAACCGTCTTCTTTAGTGTCTAAACTTAACGGTCTCCTTTAGTGACTAAACTTAACCGTCTCCTTTAGAGACTAAACTTAACCGTCTCCTTTAGCGTCTAAACTTAACAGTCACCTTTAGAGACTAAACTTAACCGTCTCCTTTAGTGTCTAAACTTAACCGTCTCCTTTAGAGACTAAACTTAACCGTCTCCTTTAGAGACTAAACTTAACCGTCTCCTTTAGAGACTAAACTTAACCGTCTCCTTTAGAGACTAAACTTAACCGTCTCCTTTAGAGAATAAACTTAACCGTCTCCTAAGGTGACTAAACTTAACCGTCTCCTTTAGTGACTAAACTTAACCGTCTCCTTTAGTGACTAAACTTAACCGTCTCCTTTAGTGACTAAACTTAACCGTCTCCTTTAGAGACTAAACTTAACCGTCTCCTTTAGTCACTAAACTTAACCGTCTCCTTTAGTGACTAAACTTAACCGTCTCCTTTAGAGACTAAACTTAACCGTCTCCTTTAGAGACTAAACTTAACCGTCTCCTTTAGTGTCTAAACTTAACCGTCTACTTTAGAGAATAAACTTAACCGTCTTCTTTAGTGTCTAAACTTAACGGTCTCCTTTAGTGACTAAACTTAACCGTCACCTTTAGTGACTAAGCTTAACCGTCTCCTTTAGTGACTAAACTTAACCGTCTCCTTTAGTGACTAAACTTAACCGTCTCCTTTAGTGACTAAGCTTAACCGTCTCCTTTAGTGTCTAAACTTAACCGTCACCTTTAGTGTCTAAACTTAACCGTCTCCTTTAGTGTCTAAACTTAACGGTCTCCTTTAGTGTCTAAACTTAACCGTCTCCTTTAGTGACTAAGCTTAACCGTCTCCTTTAATGTCTAAACTTAACCGTCTCCTTCAGAGACTAAACTTAACCGTCTCCTTTAGTGTCTAAACTTAACCGTCTCCTTTAGAGACTAAACTTAACCGTCTCCTTTAGTGACTAAACTTAACCGTCTCCTTTAGAGACTAAACTTAACCGTCTCCTTTAGAGACTAAACTTAACCGTCTCCTTTAGTGTCTAAACTTAACCGTCTCCTTTAGAGACTAAACTTAACCGTCTCCTAAGGTGACTAAACTTAACCGTCTCCTTTAGAGACTAAACTTAACCGTCTCCTTTAGTGACTAAACTTAACCGTCTCCTTTAGTGACTAAACTTAACCGTCTCCTTTAGAGACTAAACTTAACCGTCTCCTTTAGAGACTAAACTTAACCGTCTCCTTTAGTGTCTAAACTTAACCGTCTCCTTTAGTGTCTAAACTTAACCGTCTACTTTAGAGAATAAACTTAACCGTCTTCTTTAGAGACTAAACTTAACCGTCTCCTTTAGTGTCTAAACTTAACCGTCTCCTTTAGAGACTAAACTTAACCGTCTCCTAAGGTGACTAAACTTAACCGTCTCCTTTAGAGACTAAACTTAACCGTCTCCTTTAGTGACTAAACTTAACCGTCTCCTTTAGTGACTAAACTTAACCGTCTCCTTTAGAGACTAAACTTAACCGTGTCCTTTAGAGACTAAACTTAACCGTCTCCTTTAGTGTCTAAACTTAACCGTCTCCTTTAGTGTCTAAACTTAACGGTCTCCTTTAGTGACTAAACTTAACCGTCTCCTTTAGTGTCTAAACTTAACCGTCTACTTTAGAGAATAAACTTAACCGTCTTCTTTAGTGTCTAAACTTAACCGTCTCCTTTAGTGACTAAACTTAACCGTCTCCTTTAGAGACTAAACTTAACCGTCTCCTTTAGTGTCTAAACTTAACCGTCTCCTTTAGTGACTAAACTTAACCGTCTCCTTTAGTGACTAAGCTTAACCGTCTCCTTTAGTGTCTAAACTTAACCGTCACCTTTAGTGTCTAAACTTAACCGTCTCCTTTAGTGTCTAAACTTAACGGTCTCCTTTAGTGTCTAAACTTAACCGTCTCCTTTAGTGACTAAGCTTAACCGTCTCCTTTAATGTCTAAACTTAACCGTCTCCTTCAGAGACTAAACTTAACCGTCTCCTTTAGTGTCTAAACTTAACCGTCTCCTTTAGAGACTAAACTTAACCGTCTCCTTTAGTGACTAAACTTAACCGTCTCCTTTAGTGACTAAACTTAACCGTCTCCTTTAGAGACTAAACTTAACCGTCTCCTTTAGAGACTAAACTTAACCGTCTCCTTTAGTGTCTAAACTTAACCGTCTCCTTTAGAGACTAAACTTAACCGTCTCCTAAGGTGACTAAACTTAACCGTCTCCTTTAGAGACTAAACTTAACCGTCTCCTTTAGTGACTAAACTTAACCGTCTCCTTTAGTGACTAAACTTAACCGTCTCCTTTAGAGACTAAACTTAACCGTCTCCTTTAGAGACTAAACTTAACCGTCTCCTTTAGTGTCTAAACTTAACCGTCTCCTTTAGTGTCTAAACTTAACCGTCTACTTTAGAGAATAAACTTAACCGTCTTCTTTAGAGACTAAACTTAACCGTCTCCTTTAGTGTCTAAACTTAACCGTCTCCTTTAGTGTCTAAACTTAACCGTCTCCTTTAGTGTCTAAACTTAACCGTCTCCTTTAGAGACTAAACTTAACCGTCTCCTTTAGTGACTAAACTTAACCGTCTCCTTTAGTGACTCAACTTAACCGTCTCCTTTAGTGACTAAACTTAACCGTCTCCTTTAGTGACTAAACTTAACCGTCTCCTTTAGTGTCTAAACTTAACCGTCTCCTTTAGTGACTAAACTTAACCGTCTCCTTTAGAGACTAAACTTAACCGTCTCCTTTAGTGACTAAACTTAACCGTCTCCTTTAGAGACTAAACTTAACCGTCTCCTTTAGTGACTAAACTTAACCGTCTCCTTTAGAGACTAAACTTAACCGTCTCCTTTAGTGACTAAACTTAACCGTCTCCTTTAGTGTCTAAACTTAACCGTCTCCTTTAGTGTCTAAACTTAACCGTCTCCTTTAGTGGTCTAAACTTAACCGTCTCCTTTAGTGACTAAACTTAACCGTCTCCTTTAGAGAATAAACTTAACCGTCTTCTTTAGTGTCTAAACTTAACCGTCTACTTTAGAGAATAAACTTAACCGTCTTCTTTAGTGTCTAAACTTAACGGTCTCCTTTAGTGACTAAACTTAACCGTCTCCTTTAGAGACTAAACTTAACCGTCTCCTTTAGTGACTAAACTTAACCGTCTCCTTTAGTGACTAAGCTTAACCGTCTCCTTTAGTGTCTAAACTTAACCGTCACCTTTAGTGTCTAAACTTAACCGTCTCCTTTAGTGTCTAAACTTAACGGTCTCCTTTAGTGTCTAAACTTAACCGTCTCCTTTAGTGACTAAGCTTAACCGTCTCCTTTAATGTCTAAACTTAACCGTCTCCTTTAGAGACTAAACTTAACCGTCTCCTTTAGTGTCTAAACTTAACCGTCTCCTTTAGTGTCTAAACTTAACCGTCTACTTTAGAGAATAAACTTAACCGTCTTCTTTAGTGTCTAAACTTAACGGTCTCCTTTAGTGACTAAACTTAACCGTCTCCTTTAGAGACTAAACTTAACCGTCTCCTTTAGTGACTAAACTTAACCGTCTCCTTTAGTGACTAAGCTTAACCGTCTCCTTTAGTGTCTAAACTTAACCGTCACCTTTAGTGTCTAAACTTAACCGTCTCCTTTAGTGTCTAAACTTAACGGTCTCCTTTAGTGTCTAAACTTAACCGTCTCCTTTAGTGACTAAGCTTAACCGTCTCCTTTAATGTCTAAACTTAACCGTCTCCTTTAGAGACTAAACTTAACCGTCTCCTTTAGTGTCTAAACTTAACCGTCTCCTTTAGAGACTAAACTTAACCGTCTCCTTTAGTGACTAAACTTAACCGTCTCCTTTAGAGACTAAACTTAACCGTCTCCTTTAGTGTCTAAACTTAACCGTCTCCTTTAGAGACTAAACTTAACCGTCTCCTAAGGTGACTAAACTTAACCGTCTCCTTTAGAGACTAAACTTAACCGTCTCCTTTAGTGACTAAACTTAACCGTCTCCTTTAGTGACTAAACTTAACCGTCTCCTTTAGAGACTAAACTTAACCGTCTCCTTTAGAGACTAAACTTAACCGTCTCCTTTAGTGTCTAAACTTAACCGTCTCCTTTAGTGTCTAAACTTAACCGTCTACTTTAGAGAATAAACTTAACCGTCTTCTTTAGAGACTAAACTTAACCGTCTCCTTTAGTGTCTAAACTTAACCGTCTCCTTTAGTGTCTAAACTTAACCGTCTCCTTTAGTGTCTAAACTTAACCGTCTCCTTTAGAGACTAAACTTAACCGTCTCCTTTAGTGACTAAACTTAACCGTCTCCTTTAGTGACTCAACTTAACCGTCTCCTTTAGTGACTAAACTTAACCGTCTCCTTTAGTGACTAAACTTAACCGTCTCCTTTAGTGTCTAAACTTAACCGTCTCCTTTAGTGACTAAACTTAACCGTCTCCTTTAGAGACTAAACTTAACCGTCTCCTTTAGTGTCTAAACTTAACCGTCTCCTTTAGAGTCTAAACTTAACCGTCTCCTTTAGAGACTAAACTTAACCGTCTCCTTTAGTGTCTAAACTTAACCGTCTCCTTTAGTGACTAAACTTAACTGTCTCCTTTAGTGTCTAAACTTAACCGTCTCCTTTAGTGACTAAGCTTAACCGTCTCCTTTAGTGACTAAACTTAACCGTCTCCTTTAGTGACTAAACTTAACCGTCTCCTTTAGTGTCTAAACTTAACCGTCTCCTTTAGTGACTAAGCTTAACCGTCTCCTTTAGAGACTAAACTTAACCGTCTCCTTTAGAGACTAAACTTAACCGTCTCCTTTAGTGACTAAACTTAACCGTCTCCTTTAGTGTCTAAACTTAACCGTCTCCTTTAGTGACTAAACTTAACCGTCTCCTTTAGTGTCTAAACTTAACCGTCTCCTTTAGTGTCTAAACTTAACCGTCTCCTTTAGTGTCTAAACTTAACCGTCTCCTTTAGTGACTAAGCTTAACCGTCTCCTTTAGTGACTAAACTTAACCGTCTCCTTTAGTGTCTAAACTTAACCGTCTCCTTTAGTGACTAAGCTTAACCGTCTCCTTTAGAGACTAAACTTAACCGTCTCCTTTAGAGACTAAACTTAACCGTCTCCTTTAGTGTCTAAACTTAACCGTCTCCTTTAGAGACTAAACTTAACCGTCTCCTTTAGAGACTAAACTTAACCGTCTCCTTTAGAGACTAAACTTAACCGTCTCCTTTAGTGTCTAAACTTAACCGTCTCCTTTAGTGACTAAACTTAACCGTCTCCTTTAGTGACTAAACTTAACCGTCTCCTTTAGTGTCTAAACTTAACCGTCTCCTTTAGTGACTAAACTTAACCGTCTCCTTTAGTGTCTAAACTTAACCGTCTCCTTTAGTGACTAAGCTTAACCGTCTCCTTTAGTGACTAAACTTAACCGTCTCCTTTAGTGACTAAACTTAACCGTCTCCTTTAGAGACTAAACTTAACCGTCTCCTTTAGTGACTAAACTTAACCGTCTCCTTTAGTGACTAAACTTAACCGTCTCCTTTAGTGTCTAAACTTAACCGTCTCCTTTAGTGACTAAACTTAACCGTCTCCTTTAGTGTCTAAACTTAACCGTCTCCTTTAGTGACTAAACTTAACCGTCTCCTTTAGTGACTAAACTTAACCGTCTCCTTTAGTGTCTAAACTTAACCGTCTCCTTTAGAGACTAAACTTAACCGTCTCCTTTAGAGACTAAACTTAACCGTCTCCTTTAGTGTCTAAACTTAACCGTCTCCTTTAGTGACTAAACTTAACCGTCTCCTTTAGTGTCTAAACTTAACCGTCTCCTTTAGTGACTAAACTTAACCGTCTCCTTTAGTGACTAAACTTAACCGTCTCCTTTAGTGTCTAAACTTAACCGTCTCCTTTAGTGACTAAGCTTAACCGTCTCCTTTAGTGTCTAAACTTAACCGTCACCTTTAGTGTCTAAACTTAACCGTCTCCTTTAGTGTCTAAACTTAACGGTCTCCTTTAGTGTCTAAACTTAACCGTCTCCTTTAGTGACTAAACTTAACCGTCTCCTTTAGAGACTAAACTTAACCGTCTCCTTTAGAGACTAAACTTAACCGTCTCCTTTAGAGACTAAACTTAACCGTCTCCTTTAGTGACTAAACTTAACCGTCTCCTTTAGAGACTAAACTTAACCGTCTCCTTTAGCGTCTAAACTTAACCGTCACCTTTAGAGACTAAACTTAACCGTCTCCTTTAGTGTCTAAACTTAACCGTCTCCTTTAGAGACTAAACTTAACCGTCTCCTTTAGAGACTAAACTTAACCGTCTCCTTTAGAGACTAAACTTAACCATCTCCTTTAGAGACTAAACTTAACCGTCTCCTTTAGAGAATAAACTTAACCGTCTCCTAAGGTGACTAAACTTAACCGTCTCCTTTAGTGACTAAACTTAACCGTCTCCTTTAGTGACTAAACTTAACCGTCTCCTTTAGTGACTAAACTTAACCGTCTCCTTTAGAGACTAAACTTAACCGTCTCCTTTAGTGACTAAACTTAACCGTCTCCTTTAGTGACTAAACTTAACCGTCTCCTTTAGAGACTAAACTTAACCGTCTCCTTTAGAGACTAAACTTAACCGTCTCCTTTAGTGTCTAAACTTAACCGTCTCCTTTAGAGACTAAACTTAACCGTCTACTTTAGAGAATAAACTTAACCGTCTTCTTTAGTGTCTAAACTTAACGGTCTCCTTTAGTGACTAAACTTAACCGTCTCCTTTAGAGACTAAACTTAACCGTCTCCTTTAGCGTCTAAACTTAACAGTCACCTTTAGAGACTAAACTTAACCGTCTCCTTTAGTGTCTAAACTTAACCGTCTCCTTTAGAGACTAAACTTAACCGTCTCCTTTAGAGACTAAACTTAACCGTCTCCTTTAGAGACTAAACTTAACCGTCTCCTTTAGAGACTAAACTTAACCGTCTCCTTTAGAGAATAAACTTAACCGTCTCCTAAGGTGACTAAACTTAACCGTCTCCTTTAGTGACTAAACTTAACCGTCTCCTTTAGTGACTAAACTTAACCGTCTCCTTTAGAGACTAAACTTAACCGTCTCCTTTAGTGACTAAACTTAACGGTCTCCTTTAGTGACTAAACTTAACCGTCTCCTTTAGAGACTAAACTTAACCGTCTCCTTTAGAGACTAAACTTAACCGTCTCCTTTAGTGTCTAAACTTAACCGTCTACTTTAGAGAATAAACTTAACCGTCTTCTTTAGTGTCTAAACTTAACGGTCTCCTTTAGTGACTAAACTTAACCGTCTCCTTTAGAGACTAAACTTAACCGTCTCCTTTAGTGACTAAACTTAACCGTCTCCTTTAGTGACTAAGCTTAACCGTCTCCTTTAGTGTCTAAACTTAACCGTCACCTTTAGTGTCTAAACTTAACCGTCTCCTTTAGTGTCTAAACTTAACGGTCTCCTTTAGTGTCTAAACTTAACCGTCTCCTTTAGTGACTAAGCTTAACCGTCTCCTTTAATGTCTAAACTTAACCGTCTCCTTTAGAGACTAAACTTAACCGTCTCCTTTAGTGTCTAAACTTAACCGTCTCCTTTAGAGACTAAACTTAACCGTCTCCTTTAGTGACTAAACTTAACCGTCTCCTTTAGAGACTAAACTTAACCGTCTCCTTTAGTGTCTAAACTTAACCGTCTCCTTTAGAGACTAAACTTAACCGTCTCCTAAGGTGACTAAACTTAACCGTCTCCTTTAGAGACTAAACTTAACCGTCTCCTTTAGTGACTAAACTTAACCGTCTCCTTTAGTGACTAAACTTAACCGTCTCCTTTAGAGACTAAACTTAACCGTCTCCTTTAGAGACTAAACTTAACCGTCTCCTTTAGTGTCTAAACTTAACCGTCTCCTTTAGTGTCTAAACTTAACCGTCTCCTTTAGTGACTAAACTTAACCGTCTCCTTTAGAGACTAAACTTAACCGTCTCCTTTAGTGACTAAACTTAACCGTCTCCTTTAGTGACTCAACTTAACCGTCTCCTTTAGTGTCTAAACTTAACCGTCTCCTTTAGTGTCTAAACTTAACCGTCTCCTTTAGTGTCTAAACTTAACCGTCTCCTTTAGTGTCTAAACTTAACCGTCTCCTTTAGAGACTAAACTTAACCGTCTACTTTAGAGAATAAACTTAACCGTCTTCTTTAGAGACTAAACTTAACCGTCTCCTTTAGTGTCTAAACTTAACCGTCTCCTTTAGTGTCTAAACTTAACCGTCTCCTTTAGTGTCTAAACTTAACCGTCTCCTTTAGTGTCTAAACTTAACCGTCTCCTTTAGAGACTAAACTTAACCGTCTACTTTAGAGAATAAACTTAACCGTCTTCTTTAGAGACTAAACTTAACCGTCTCCTTTAGTGTCTAAACTTAACCGTCTCCTTTAGTGTCTAAACTTAACCGTCTCCTTTAGTGTCTAAACTTAACCGTCTCCTTTAGAGACTAAACTTAACCGTCTCCTTTAGTGACTAAACTTAACCGTCTCCTTTAGTGACTCAACTTAACCGTCTCCTTTAGTGACTAAACTTAACCGTCTCCTTTAGTGACTAAACTTAACCGTCTCCTTTAGTGTCTAAACTTAACCGTCTCCTTTAGTGACTAAACTTAACCGTCTCCTTTAGAGACTAAACTTAACCGTCTCCTTTAGTGACTAAACTTAACCGTCTCCTTTAGTGTCTAAACTTAACCGTCTCCTTTAGTGTCTAAACTTAACCGTCTCCTTTAGTGGTCTAAACTTAACCGTCTCCTTTAGTGACTAAACTTAACCGTCTCCTTTAGAGAATAAACTTAACCGTCTTCTTTAGTGTCTAAACTTAACCGTCTACTTTAGAGAATAAACTTAACCGTCTTCTTTAGTGTCTAAACTTAACGGTCTCCTTTAGTGACTAAACTTAACCGTCTCCTTTAGAGACTAAACTTAACCGTCTCCTTTAGTGACTAAACTTAACCGTCTCCTTTAGTGACTAAGCTTAACCGTCTCCTTTAGTGTATAAACTTAACCGTCACCTTTAGTGTCTAAACTTAACCGTCTCCTTTAGTGTCTAAACTTAACGGTCTCCTTTAGTGTCTAAACTTAACCGTCTCCTTTAGTGACTAAGCTTAACCGTCTCCTTTAATGTCTAAACTTAACCGTCTCCTTTAGAGACTAAACTTAACCGTCTCCTTTAGTGTCTAAACTTAACCGTCTCCTTTAGTGTCTAAACTTAACCGTCTACTTTAGAGAATAAACTTAACCGTCTTCTTTAGTGTCTAAACTTAACGGTCTCCTTTAGTGACTAAACTTAACCGTCTCCTTTAGAGACTAAACTTAACCGTCTCCTTTAGTGACTAAACTTAACCGTCTCCTTTAGTGACTAAGCTTAACCGTCTCCTTTAGTGTCTAAACTTAACCGTCACCTTTAGTGTCTAAACTTAACCGTCTCCTTTAGTGTCTAAACTTAACGGTCTCCTTTAGTGTCTAAACTTAACCGTCTCCTTTAGTGACTAAGCTTAACCGTCTCCTTTAATGTCTAAACTTAACCGTCTCCTTTAGAGACTAAACTTAACCGTCTCCTTTAGTGTCTAAACTTAACCGTCTCCTTTAGAGACTAAACTTAACCGTCTCCTTTAGTGACTAAACTTAACCGTCTCCTTTAGAGACTAAACTTAACCGTCTCCTTTAGTGTCTAAACTTAACCGTCTCCTTTAGAGACTAAACTTAACCGTCTCCTAAGGTGACTAAACTTAACCGTCTCCTTTAGAGACTAAACTTAACCGTCTCCTTTAGTGACTAAACTTAACCGTCTCCTTTAGTGACTAAACTTAACCGTCTCCTTTAGAGACTAAACTTAACCGTCTCCTTTAGAGACTAAACTTAACCGTCTCCTTTAGTGTCTAAACTTAACCGTCTCCTTTAGTGTCTAAACTTAACCGTCTACTTTAGAGAATAAACTTAACCGTCTTCTTTAGAGACTAAACTTAACCGTCTCCTTTAGTGTCTAAACTTAACCGTCTCCTTTAGTGTCTAAACTTAACCGTCTCCTTTAGTGTCTAAACTTAACCGTCTCCTTTAGAGACTAAACTTAACCGTCTCCTTTAGTGACTAAACTTAACCGTCTCCTTTAGTGACTCAACTTAACCGTCTCCTTTAGTGACTAAACTTAACCGTCTCCTTTAGTGACTAAACTTAACCGTCTCCTTTAGTGTCTAAACTTAACCGTCTCCTTTAGTGACTAAACTTAACCGTCTCCTTTAGAGACTAAACTTAACCGTCTCCTTTAGTGTCTAAACTTAACCGTCTCCTTTAGAGTCTAAACTTAACCGTCTCCTTTAGAGACTAAACTTAACCGTCTCCTTTAGTGTCTAAACTTAACCGTCTCCTTTAGTGACTAAACTTAACCGTCTCCTTTAGTGTCTAAACTTAACCGTCTCCTTTAGTGACTAAGCTTAACCGTCTCCTTTAGTGACTAAACTTAACCGTCTCCTTTAGTGACTAAACTTAACCGTCTCCTTTAGTGTCTAAACTTAACCGTCTCCTTTAGTGACTAAGCTTAACCGTCTCCTTTAGAGACTAAACTTAACCGTCTCCTTTAGAGACTAAACTTAACCGTCTCCTTTAGTGTCTAAACTTAACCGTCTCCTTTAGTGACTAAACTTAACCGTCTCCTTTAGTGTCTAAACTTAACCGTCTCCTTTAGTGACTAAACTTAACCGTCTCCTTTAGTGTCTAAACTTAACCGTCTCCTTTAGTGTCTAAACTTAACCGTCTCCTTTAGTGTCTAAACTTAACCGTCTCCTTTAGTGACTAAGCTTAACCGTCTCCTTTAGTGACTAAACTTAACCGTCTCCTTTAGTGTCTAAACTTAACCGTCTCCTTTAGTGACTAAGCTTAACCGTCTCCTTTAGAGACTAAACTTAACCGTCTCCTTTAGAGACTAAACTTAACCGTCTCCCTTAGTGTCTAAACTTAACCGTCTCCTTTAGAGACTAAACTTAACCGTCTCCTTTAGAGACTAAACTTAACCGTCTCCTTTAGAGACTAAACTTAACCGTCTCCTTTAGTGTCTAAACTTAACCGTCTCCTTTAGTGACTAAACTTAACCGTCTCCTTTAGTGACTAAACTTAACCGTCTCCTTTAGTGTCTAAACTTAACCGTCTCCTTTAGTGACTAAACTTAACCGTCTCCTTTAGTGTCTAAACTTAACCGTCTCCTTTAGTGACTAAGCTTAACCGTCTCCTTTAGTGACTAAACTTAACCGTCTCCTTTAGTGACTAAACTTAACCGTCTCCTTTAGTGTCTAAACTTAACCGTCTCCTTTAGTGACTAAACTTAACCGTCTCCTTTAGTGTCTAAACTTAACCGTCTCCTTTAGTGACTAAACTTAACCGTCTCCTTTAGTGACTAAACTTAACCGTCTCCTTTAGTGTCTAAACTTAACCGTCTCCTTTAGAGACTAAACTTAACCGTCTCCTTTAGAGACTAAACTTAACCGTCTCCTTTAGTGTCTAAACTTAACCGTCTCCTTTAGTGACTAAACTTAACCGTCTCCTTTAGTGTCTAAACTTAACCGTCTCCTTTAGTGACTAAGCTTAACCGTCTCCTTTAGTGTCTAAACTTAACCGTCACCTTTAGTGTCTAAACTTAACCGTCTCCTTTAGTGTCTAAACTTAACGGTCTCCTTTAGTGTCTAAACTTAACCGTCTCCTTTAGTGACTAAACTTAACCGTCTCCTTTAGTGTCTAAACTTAACCGTCTCCTTTAGTGACTAAACTTAACCGTCTCCTTTAGTGACTAAACTTAACCGTCTCCTTTAGTGTCTAAACTTAACCGTCTCCTTTAGTGACTAAACTTAACCGTCTCCTTTAATGTCTAAACTTAACCGTCTCCTTTAGTGACTAAACTTAACCGTCTCCTTTAGTGACTAAACTTAACCGTCTCCTTTAGTGTCTAAACTTAACCGTCTCCTTTAGTGACTAAGCTTAACCGTCTCCTTTAGTGTCTAAACTTAACCGTCACCTTTAGTGTCTAAACTTAACCGTCTCCTTTAGTGTCTAAACTTAACGGTCTCCTTTAGTGTCTAAACTTAACCGTCTCCTTTAGTGACTAAACTTAACCGTCTCCTTTAGAGACTAAACTTAACCGTCTCCTTTAGAGACTAAACTTAACCGTCTCCTTTAGAGACTAAACTTAACCGTCTCCTTTAGTGACTAAACTTAACCGTCTCCTTTAGAGACTAAACTTAACCGTCTCCTTTAGCGTCTAAACTTAACCGTCACCTTTAGAGACTAAACTTAACCGTCTCCTTTAGTGTCTAAACTTAACCGTCTCCTTTAGAGACTAAACTTAACCGTCTCCTTTAGAGACTAAACTTAACCGTCTCCTTTAGAGACTAAACTTAACCATCTCCTTTAGAGACTAAACTTAACCGTCTCCTTTAGAGAATAAACTTAACCGTCTCCTAAGGTGACTAAACTTAACCGTCTCCTTTAGTGACTAAACTTAACCGTCTCCTTTAGTGACTAAACTTAACCGTCTCCTTTAGTGACTAAACTTAACCGTCTCCTTTAGAGACTAAACTTAACCGTCTCCTTTAGTGACTAAACTTAACCGTCTCCTTTAGTGACTAAACTTAACCGTCTCCTTTAGAGACTAAACTTAACCGTCTCCTTTAGAGACTAAACTTAACCGTCTCCTTTAGTGTCTAAACTTAACCGTCTCCTTTAGAGACTAAACTTAACCGTCTACTTTAGAGAATAAACTTAACCGTCTTCTTTAGTGTCTAAACTTAACGGTCTCCTTTAGTGACTAAACTTAACCGTCTCCTTTAGAGACTAAACTTAACCGTCTCCTTTAGCGTCTAAACTTAACAGTCACCTTTAGAGACTAAACTTAACCGTCTCCTTTAGTGTCTAAACTTAACCGTCTCCTTTAGAGACTAAACTTAACCGTCTCCTTTAGAGACTAAACTTAACCGTCTCCTTTAGAGACTAAACTTAACCGTCTCCTTTAGAGACTAAACTTAACCGTCTCCTTTAGAGAATAAACTTAACCGTCTCCTAAGGTGACTAAACTTAACCGTCTCCTTTAGTGACTAAACTTAACCGTCTCCTTTAGTGACTAAACTTAACCGTCTCCTTTAGTGACTAAACTTAACCGTCTCCTTTAGAGACTAAACTTAACCGTCTCCTTTAGTGACTAAACTTAACGGTCTCCTTTAGTGACTAAACTTAACCGTCTCCTTTAGAGACTAAACTTAACCGTCTCCTTTAGAGACTAAACTTAACCGTCTCCTTTAGTGTCTAAACTTAACCGTCTACTTTAGAGAATAAACTTAACCGTCTTCTTTAGTGTCTAAACTTAACGGTCTCCTTTAGTGACTAAACTTAACCGTCTCCTTTAGAGACTAAACTTAACCGTCTCCTTTAGTGACTAAACTTAACCGTCTCCTTTAGTGACTAAGCTTAACCGTCTCCTTTAGTGTCTAAACTTAACCGTCACCTTTAGTGTCTAAACTTAACCGTCTCCTTTAGTGTCTAAACTTAACGGTCTCCTTTAGTGTCTAAACTTAACCGTCTCCTTTAGTGACTAAGCTTAACCGTCTCCTTTAATGTCTAAACTTAACCGTCTCCTTTAGAGACTAAACTTAACCGTCTCCTTTAGTGTCTAAACTTAACCGTCTCCTTTAGAGACTAAACTTAACCGTCTCCTTTAGTGACTAAACTTAACCGTCTCCTTTAGAGACTAAACTTAACCGTCTCCTTTAGTGTCTAAACTTAACCGTCTCCTTTAGAGACTAAACTTAACCGTCTCCTAAGGTGACTAAACTTAACCGTCTCCTTTAGAGACTAAACTTAACCGTCTCCTTTAGTGACTAAACTTAACCGTCTCCTTTAGTGACTAAACTTAACCGTCTCCTTTAGAGACTAAACTTAACCGTCTCCTTTAGAGACTAAACTTAACCGTCTCCTTTAGTGTCTAAACTTAACCGTCTCCTTTAGTGTCTAAACTTAACCGTCTACTTTAGAGAATAAACTTAACCGTCTTCTTTAGAGACTAAACTTAACCGTCTCCTTTAGTGTCTAAACTTAACCGTCTCCTTTAGTGTCTAAACTTAACCGTCTCCTTTAGTGTCTAAACTTAACCGTCTCCTTTAGAGACTAAACTTAACCGTCTCCTTTAGTGACTAAACTTAACCGTCTCCTTTAGTGACTCAACTTAACCGTCTCCTTTAGTGACTAAACTTAACCGTCTCCTTTAGTGACTAAACTTAACCGTCTCCTTTAGAGACTAAACTTAACCGTCTCCTTTAGTGACTAAACTTAACCGTCTCCTTTAGAGACTAAACTTAACCGTCTCCTTTAGTGACTAAACTTAACCGTCTCCTTTAGTGACTAAACTTAACCGTCTCCTTTAGAGACTAAACTTAACCGTCTCCTTTAGAGACTAAACTTAACCGTCTCCTTTAGAGACTAAACTTAACCGTCTCCTTTAGTGACTAAACTTAACCGTCTCCTTTAGTGTCTAAACTTAACCGTCTCCTTTAGTGTCTAAACTTAACCGTCTCCTTTAGTGACTAAACTTAACCGTCTCCTTTAGAGACTAAACTTAACCGTCTCCTTTAGTGACTAAACTTAACCGTCTCCTTTAGTGTCTAAACTTAACCGTCTCCTTTAGTGTCTAAACTTAACCGTCTCCTTTAGTGGTCTAAACTTAACCGTCTCCTTTAGTGACTAAACTTAACCGTCTCCTTTAGAGAATAAACTTAACCGTCTTCTTTAGTGTCTAAACTTAACCGTCTACTTTAGAGAATAAACTTAACCGTCTTCTTTAGTGTCTAAACTTAACGGTCTCCTTTAGTGACTAAACTTAACCGTCTCCTTTAGAGACTAAACTTAACCGTCTCCTTTAGTGACTAAACTTAACCGTCTCCTTTAGTGACTAAGCTTAACCGTCTCCTTTAGTGTCTAAACTTAACCGTCACCTTTAGTGTCTAAACTTAACCGTCTCCTTTAGTGTCTAAACTTAACGGTCTCCTTTAGTGTCTAAACTTAACCGTCTCCTTTAGTGACTAAGCTTAACCGTCTCCTTTAATGTCTAAACTTAACCGTCTCCTTTAGAGACTAAACTTAACCGTCTCCTTTAGTGTCTAAACTTAACCGTCTCCTTTAGTGTCTAAACTTAACCGTCTACTTTAGAGAATAAACTTAACCGTCTTCTTTAGTGTCTAAACTTAACGGTCTCCTTTAGTGACTAAACTTAACCGTCTCCTTTAGAGACTAAACTTAACCGTCTCCTTTAGTGACTAAACTTAACCGTCTCCTTTAGTGACTAAGCTTAACCGTCTCCTTTAGTGTCTAAACTTAACCGTCACCTTTAGTGTCTAAACTTAACCGTCTCCTTTAGTGTCTAAACTTAACGGTCTCCTTTAGTGTCTAAACTTAACCGTCTCCTTTAGAGACTAAACTTAACCGTCTCCTTTAATGTCTAAACTTAACCGTCTCCTTTAGAGACTAAACTTAACCGTCTCCTTTAGTGTCTAAACTTAACCGTCTCCTTTAGAGACTAAACTTAACCGTCTCCTTTAGTGACTAAACTTAACCGTCTCCTTTAGAGACTAAACTTAACCGTCTCCTTTAGTGTCTAAACTTAACCGTCTCCTTTAGAGACTAAACTTAACCGTCTCCTAAGGTGACTAAACTTAACCGTCTCCTTTAGAGACTAAACTTAACCGTCTCCTTTAGTGACTAAACTTAACCGTCTCCTTTAGTGACTAAACTTAACCGTCTCCTTTAGAGACTAAACTTAACCGTCTCCTTTAGAGACTAAACTTAACCGTCTCCTTTAGTGTCTAAACTTAACCGTCTCCTTTAGTGTCTAAACTTAACCGTCTACTTTAGAGAATAAACTTAACCGTCTTCTTTAGAGACTAAACTTAACCGTCTCCTTTAGTGTCTAAACTTAACCGTCTCCTTTAGTGTCTAAACTTAACCGTCTCCTTTAGTGTCTAAACTTAACCGTCTCCTTTAGAGACTAAACTTAACCGTCTCCTTTAGTGACTAAACTTAACCGTCTCCTTTAGTGACTCAACTTAACCGTCTCCTTTAGTGACTAAACTTAACCGTCTCCTTTAGTGACTAAACTTAACCGTCTCCTTTAGTGTCTAAACTTAACCGTCTCCTTTAGTGACTAAACTTAACCGTCTCCTTTAGAGACTAAACTTAACCGTCTCCTTTAGTGACTAAACTTAACCGTCTCCTTTAGTGTCTAAACTTAACCGTCTCCTTTAGTGTCTAAACTTAACCGTCTCCTTTAGTGGTCTAAACTTAACCGTCTCCTTTAGTGACTAAACTTAACCGTCTCCTTTAGTGACTAAACTTAACCGTCTCCTTTAGAGACTAAACTTAACCGTCTCCTTTAGTGACTAAACTTAACCGTCTCCTTTAGTGTCTAAACTTAACCGTCTCCTTTAGTGTCTAAACTTAACCGTCACCTTTAGTGTCTAAACTTAACGGTCTCCTTTAGTGGTCTAAACTTAACCGTCTCCTTTAGTGACTAAACTTAACCGTCTCCTTTAGAGACTAAACTTAACCGTCTCCTTTAGAGACTAAACTTAACTGTCTCCTTTAGAGACTAAACTTAACCGTCTCCTTTAGAGACTAAACTTAACCGTCTCCTTTAGAGACTAAACTTAACGGTCTCCTTTAGTGACTAAACTTAACCGTCTCCTTTAGAGACTAAACTTAACCGTCTCCTTTAGAGACTAAACTTAACCGTCTCCTTTAGAGACTAAACTTAACCGTCTCCTTTAGTGACTAAACTTAACCGTCTCCTTTAGAGACTAAACTTAACCGTCTCCTTTAGAGACTAAACTTAACCGTCTCCTTTAGTGACTAAACTTAACCGTCTCCTTTAGAGACTAAACTTAACCGTCTCCTTTAGTGTCTAAACTTAACCGTCTCCTTTAGAGACTAAACTTAACCGTCACCTTTATAGACTAAACTTAACCGTCTCCTTTAGAGACTAAACTTAACCGTCTCCTTTAGAGACTAAACTTAACCGTCTCCTTTAGAGACTAAACTTAACCGTCTCCTTTAGAGACTAAACTTAACCGTCTCCTTTAGAGACTAAACTTAACCGTCTCCTTTAGTGACTAAACTTAACCGTCTCCTTTAGAGACTAAACTTAACCGTCTCCTTTAGTGACTAAACTTAACCGTCTCCTTTAGAGACTAAACTTAACCGTCTCCTTTAGTGACTAAACTTAACCGTCTCCTTTAGAGACTAAACTTAACCGTCTCCTTTAGTGACTAAACTTAACCGTCTCCTTTAGTGACTAAACTTAACCGTCTCCTTTAGTGTCTAAACTTAACCGTCTCCTTTAGTGACTAAACTTAACCGTCTCCTTTAGAGACTAAACTTAACCGTCTCCTTTAGTGACTAAACTTAACCGTCTCCTTTAGAGACTAAACTTAACGGTCTCCTTTAGTGGTCTAAACTTAACCGTCTCCTTTAGTGGTCTGCACTCACCACCTGGTGTCTCTGCGTGGTCTTGAAGAACGTCTCTTTGTTGTCGCTGCCCAAAAACCTGCAGAAGAAGAAAAACAGGTCAAACTTGTTTCGTTGTTTAACTTTGATCCTTTCAGGCGCCACTTTTCACTCTGACGTGACCTCAGCGCGTCAACGCCGCAGCAGCGTGGACGCCGCGTCAACGTCGCAGCAGCGTGGACGCCGCAGCAGCGTGAACGCCACAGCAGCGTGGACGCCGCGTTAACGCCGCAGCAGAGTGTTGATGTTGTGGATGTTGTTGATGTTGTGGATGTTGCGGATGTTGTGGATGTTGTGGATGTTGTGGATGTTGCGGATGTTGCGTATGTTGCGGATGTTGCGGATGTTGTGGATGTTGTTGATGTTGTGGATGTTGTGGATGTTGTTGATGTTGCGGATGTTGCGGATGTTGTTGATGTTGTTGATGTTGTTGATGTTGTGGATGTTGTGGATGTTGTTGATGTTGCGGATGTTGCTGATGTTGCGGATGTTGCGGATGTTGTGGATGTTGCGGATGTTGCGGATGTTGTGGATGTTGTGGATGTTGCGGATGTTGCGGATGTTGTGGATGTTGTGGATGTTGTGGATGTTGCGGATGTTGTGGATGTTGTGGATGTTGTTGATGTTGCGGATGTTGCGGATGTTGCGGATGTTGTGGATGTTGCGGATGTTGTGGATGTTGTGGATGTTGTTGATGTTGTTGATGTTGTGGATGTTGTGGATGTTGTTGATGTTGTGGATGTTGTGGATGTTGTGGATGTTGTGGATGTTGCGGATGTTGTGGATGTTGTGGATGTTGTGGATGTTGTGGATGTTGCGGATGTTGTGGATGTTGTGGATGTTGTTGATGTTGCGGATGTTGCGGATGTTGCGGATGTTGTGGATGTTGCGGATGTTGCGGATGTTGCGGATGTTGTGGATGTTGTGGATGTTGTTGATGTTGTTGATGTTGTGGATGTTGTGGATGTTGTTGATGTTGCGGATGTTGCGGATGTTGCGGATGTTGTGGATGTTGTGGATGTTGCGGATGTTGCGGATGTTGTGGATGTTGTGGATGTTGTGGATGTTGTGGATGTTGCGGATGTTGTGGTTGTTGTGGATGTTGCGGATGTTGTGGTTGTTGTGGATGTTGTGGATGTTGTGGATGTTGTGGATGTTGTGGATGTTGTGGATGTTGCGGATGTTGTGGTTGTTGTGGATGTTGCGGATGTTGTGGTTGTTGTGGATGTTGTGGATGTTGCTGATGTTGCGGATGTTGCGGATGTTGCGGATGTTGCTGATGTTGCTGATGTTGCGGATGTTGTGGTTGTTGTGGTTGTTGTGGATGTTGTGGATGTTGCTGATGTTGCGGATGTTGCGGTTGTTGTGGATGTTGTGGATGTTGTGGATGTTGTGGTTGTTGTCGATGTTGCGGATGTTGCTGATGTTGCGGATGTTGCGGATGTTGCTGATGTTGTGGATGTTGCGGATGTTGCTGATGTTGTGGATGTTGCGGATGTTGCTGATGTTGCGGATGTTGCGGATGTTGCTGATGTTGTGGATGTTGCGGATGTTGCTGATGTTGTGGATGTTGCGGATGTTGTGGATGTTGCTGATGTTGTGGATGTTGCGGATGTTGTGGATGTTGCGGATGTTGTGGATGTTGTTGATGTTGCGGATGTTGTGGTTGTTGTGGATGTTGCGGATGTTTCTGATGTTGCGGATGTTGTGGTTGTTGTGGATGTTGTGGATGTTGTGGATGTTGCGGATGTTGCTGATGTTGTGGATGTTGCTGATGTTGTGGATGTTGCGGATGTTGTGGATGTTGTTGATGTTGTGGATGTTGTTGATGTTGCGGATGTTGTGGTTGTTGTGGATGTTGCGGATGTTTCTGATGTTGCGGATGTTGTGGTTGTTGTGGATGTTGTGGATGTTGCTGATGTTGCTGATGTTGCGGATGTTGCGGTTGTTGTGGATGTTGTGGATGTTGCTGATGTTGTGGATGTTGTGGTTGTTGTTGATGTTGTGGATGTTGTGGTTGTTGCTGATGTTGTGGATGTTGCGGATGTTGCTGATGTTGCGGATGTTGTGGATGTTGCTGATGTTGTGGAGGCTGCGGATGTTGTGGATGTTGCTGATGTTGCTGATGTTGCGGATGTCGTGGATGTTGCGGATGTTGTGGATGTTGCTGATGTTGTGGATGTTGTGGATGTTGTAGATGTTGTGGATGTTGCGGATGTTGTGGATGTTGCGGATGTTGTGGATGTTGTGGATGTTGCTGATGTTGCTGATGTTGTGGATGTTGCGGATGTTGTGGATGTTGCGGATGTTGCGTATGTTGTGGATGTTGCGGATGTTGCGGATGTTGCGTATGCTGCGGATGTTGTGGATGTTGTGGATGTTGCTGATGTTGCTGATGTTGTGGATGTTGCGGATGTTGTGGATGTTGCGGATGTTGCGTATGTTGTGGATGTTGCGGATGTTGCGGATGTTGCGTATGCTGCGGATGTTGCGGATGTTGCGGATGTTGCGGATGTTGCGGATGTTGCGGATGTTGCGTATGTTGCGTATGTTGCGGATGTTGCGGATGTTGCGGATGTTGTGGATGTTGCGGATGTTGCGTATGTTGCGGATGTTGTGGATGTTGCGGATGTTGCGTATGCTGCGGATGTTGCGGATGTTGTGGATGTTGCGGATGTTGTGGATGTTGCGGATGTTGCGTATGCTGCGGATGTTGCGTATGTTGCGGATGTTGCGGATGTTGTGGATGTTGTGGATGTTGTTGATGTTGCTGATGTTGTGGATGTTGCGGATGTTGTGGATGTTGCTGATGTTGCGGATGTTGTGGATGTTGTGGATGTTGCGGATGTTGCGGATGTTGCGGATGTTGCGGATGTTGTGGATGTTGCGGATGTTGCGGATGTTGCGGATGTTGCGTATGTTGCGGATGTTGCGGATGTTGTGGATGTTGCGGATGTTGTGGATGTTGCGTATGTTGCGGATGTTGTGGATGTTGCGGATGTTGCGGATGTTGTGGATGTTGCGGATGTTGTGGATGTTGCGGATGTTGTGGATGTTGTGGATGTTGCGGATGTTGCGGATGTTGTGGATGTTGTGGATGTTGCGGATGTTGCGGATGTTGTGGATGTTGTGGATGTTGCGGATGTTGCGGATGTTGTGGATGTTGCGTATGTTGCGGATGTTGTGGATGTTGTGGATGTTGCGGATGTTGCGGATGTTGCGGATGTTGCGGATGTTGTGGATGTTGTGGATGTTGCGGATGTTGCGGATGTTGTGGATGTTGCGTATGCTGCGGATGTTGCGGATGTTGTGGATGTTGCGGATGTTGTGGATGTTGTGGATGTTGCGGATGTTGTGGATGTTGTGGATGTTGCGTATGTTGCGGATGTTGTGGATGTTGTGGATGTTGCGGATGTTGCGGATGTTGCGTATGCTGCGTATGCTGCGGATGCTGCGGATGTTGCGGATGTTGCGGATGTTGCGTATGCTGCGGATGTTGTGGATGTTGCGGATGTTGCGGATGTTGCGGATGTTGCGTATGTTGCGGATGTTGCGGATGTTGTGGATGTTGCGGATGTTGCGGATGTTGCGGATGTTGCGTATGTTGCGGATGTTGCGGATGTTGTGGATGTTGCGGATGTTGTGGATGTTGCGTATGTTGCGGATGTTGTGGATGTTGCGGATGTTGCGGATGTTGTGGATGTTGCGGATGTTGTGGATGTTGCGGATGTTGTGGATGTTGTGGATGTTGCGGATGTTGCGGATGTTGTGGATGTTGTGGATGTTGCGGATGTTGCGGATGTTGTGGATGTTGTGGATGTTGCGGATGTTGCGGATGTTGTGGATGTTGCGTATGTTGCGGATGTTGTGGATGTTGTGGATGTTGTGGATGTTGCGGATGTTGCGGATGTTGCGGATGTTGTGGATGTTGTGGATGTTGCGGATGTTGCGGATGTTGTGGATGTTGCGTATGCTGCGGATGTTGCGGATGTTGTGGATGTTGCGGATGTTGTGGATGTTGTGGATGTTGCGGATGTTGTGGATGTTGTGGATGTTGCGTATGTTGCGGATGTTGTGGATGTTGTGGATGTTGCGGATGTTGCGGATGTTGCGTATGCTGCGTATGCTGCGGATGCTGCGGATGTTGCGGATGTTGCGGATGTTGCGTATGCTGCGGATGTTGCGGATGTTGCGGATGTTGTGGATGTTGCGGATGTTGCGTATGCTGCGGATGTTGCGGATGTTGCGGATGTTGCGGATGTTGCAGATGTTGGATGTTGTGGATGTCGTGGATGTCGCGGATGTTGCGTATGCTGCGGATGTTGCGGATGTTGCGGATGTTGCGGATGTTGCAGATGTTGGATGTTGCGGATGTCGTGGATGTCGCGGATGTTGCGGATGTCGCGAAGGTCGCGGATGTCGCGGAGGTTGCGTATGCTGCGGATGTTGTGGATGTCGCGGAGGTTGCGGAGGTTGCGGAGGTCACGGATGTTGCGGCGGCGCGTCGTCACCTCTGCAGCTTGTTGTTCCTGAACTGGCAGGTGAAGAGGTCTGGGGGCGGGTTGGGCACGTCCTGGGCCATGGGGTTGGGGAGGGACAGCCGGGTCAGGACCCTCTCAGACCAGTTAGACATCGGAGCGTTCACCGCCTGCAGGACGACAGAGGACGCTGTTTATCCTTTCTAAACTTAACCGTCGACTTTGTTGTCGTTGTTGTCCTGTTGTTGTTGTGATGTACGTTGCGTTGTTGATGAGCCCCGGTCAGACTGTCATGTCGTGTCATTGTCGTTGTTGTGTTGTCATGTTGTTGTTGTTTTGATGTACGTTGTTGCTTGTTGTCGTGTCATTGTCGTTGTTGTTGTTGTTGTGTTGTTGTTGTAATGTAAGTTGTGTGTTGTTGATGAGCCCCGGTCAGACTGTCATGTCGTGTCATTGTCGTTGTTGTGTTGTCATGTTGTTGTTGTTGTTATGATGTACGTTGTTGTTGTTGTCCTGTTGTTGTGATGTACGTTGTGGCTTCAGTCGGTCTGTGAGGAGGAACCAGAGACGCGCGGCTCACCTGCAGAGGCACTCGGAGGCTGATCTCCTCGGCGTAGTAGCAGAGGACGCTCCACGGAGCGCTGAGGAGCACGAAACACACCTTCTTCTTGGTCTGAAACACTTCCTTCTGCAGAGGAACACAGACACGTCACCTGAGGAGCTCCACAGGGCTCCGCTCTGGGCCCACGGCTCTTCTCTCTCTGTCCGGTCTCTGATCACAGCGAACACCCAGAGATTATAAACATTTACTCCACCACAGTACCTGAGTCTTTCTGTGGATGGGTATTTAATACTTGGTTAAAGATGAAAGTACCCGACATTTAAAACAATCCATCAATGATGAAACACAGAAAACTGTGAAAAATAATGCAAAACGACTCCAGACAGACTTCCTCAGCTCTCTTTTCATCACAGCAGTAGTACAGCTTGGACGGTTCCCCGTGTCCCCCTCCTGAGGTGCTGAATAGTGGTCCAGAAGCACCTCGGTGCCCCCCAAAGTCCTTCTCCAGGACTTCTGTGAACTCCTCCCACACCCGCTGCTTTGCCTCTGACCCAGCAGAGGCTGCAGCCCTTCAGACCTGTGGGGACCTCAGAACCACCTCCGGAGTCTTCTGGGAGACCAGATCCTGAAGGCCTCCTTCTTCAGGGGGACCCCTGACCCCCGGGGTCCACCACGGTGCTCCAGGGTCCCCGCCCCTTGAGGTTCAATGCCCCCAACCTCCACAGGGACGCCAGAAAAGCTCCTCCGGAGGTGTGAGGTGAAGGTCTCTGGGACAGGGGCCTCCTCCAGACGGTCCCAGTTCACCCGCACTACTGGTTTGGGTTTACCCGGTCTGTCCAGAACCTTCCCCATCCTCTGACCCACTCATCCCCAGATGGTGATCAGCTGACAGCTCTGCCCCTCTCTTCACCCGAGTGTCCAAAACATCCGGCCTCAGATCAGATGAGACCATCACAGACTGGATCCTGGACCTTTGGCCTAGTGTGCTCTGGAACCAGGTCCACTTCTGAGCCTCCTTCTGTTCCAACATGGTGTTTGTTAAAGAGGATCCAGGACCAGCACACAAGTCTAACACCAGACGCTGGGGTTTAGATCAGGGAGGCCGTTCCTCCCAATCAGCCTCTCCAGGTGTCTCCATCGTTGCCCACGTGGGCGTTGAAGTCTCCCAGCAGGACTCTGGAGTCCCCTACTGGAGCCCCATGCAGGACTCCATTCAGGGTCTCCAAGAAGGCCCCAGACTCTGAACTGCTGTTCGCTGCATCTGCACCAACAACAGTCAGAGTCCCCCCCCCCACCACCCGCAGGCGTAAGGAGGCCACCCTCTGGTCCACCGGGGTGAACTCCAACACCGCGGCGCTCAGCCGGGGGTTTGAGAGTCTCCCCACACCCGCCCGGCCCCTCACACCCTGGGCCCCTCCAGAGAAGACCAGGGTCCAGCCCCTATCCAGGAGCACGGGTCCAGATCCAGACTGTGTGTGGAGGTGAGCCCCCCCAGATCTAACTGGGAGCTCCACCTCCCTCACAAGCTCCGGCTCCTTCCCCCACAGAGAGGAGACGCTCCACGTCCCCAGAGCCTCTGCTGCCCGGGTCTGGACCCTCCAGGCCCCTCACCCTCACTGCCCCCCGTGCAGCAGCGCCCCGACCCCAGAGGCTCCTCCTGTGAGTGGGGGGCCCTCCGTCTGGGTCTGTCTCCGGGCGGAGTCTCTCCTCCTGGTTCGTCCGTAGAGTGTTGTTGTGTATGATATTGTGCGTTTGTGTCACTCGCCTGCTCCTGCAGCAGCCCGGCGTGTCTCAGTCGGTTCAGGAACACCTGCCTCTGCTTCCTGTGGGCGGGGCCCACGCCGGCGCCCTCCTCCCTCCCCGGGGTCAGAGGCTCCTCCCACACCAACACGAAATCTGTCCAATAGGAGCGCAGCGTTCAGACGGTCTGATGGTTGTTTTTTACACGGACACAAAACAAAACAAACTCGACCCTCTCAAAGAAAAACAGACGTTATTTTAACTTTTATTAAATATTTAAAACACATGTTTTATATTTACGCACCGACTCGAGTCGAGCCGTCACTGAACACGTTCCTGTCTGGAGACACAGGTGCATTCTGGGAAATAACAACAACAACAACAACATTCAGGTGAAACACGGATCCACAGCATTTAGGCTCCTAGAGGACACTTTAGCACACGTTTATGCTCCTAGAGGACACTTTAGCACATGTTTATGCTCCTAGAGGACACTTTAACACACGTTTATGCTCCTAGAGGACACTTTAGCACACGTTTATGCTCCTAGAGGACACTTTAGCACACGTTTATGCTCCTAGAGGACACTTTAGCACATGTTTATGCTCCTAGAGGACACTTTAACACACGTTTATGCTCCTAGAGGACACTTTAACACACGTTTATGCTCCTAGAGGACACTTTAACACACGTTTATGCTCCTAGAGGACACTTTAGCACACGTTTATGCTCCTAGAGGACACTTTAGCACATGTTTATGCTCCTAGAGGACACTTTAACACACGTTTATGCTCCTAGAGGACACTTTAACACACGTTTATGCTCCTAGAGGACACTTTAACACACGTTTATGCTCCTAGAGGACACTTTAGCACACGTTTATGCTCCTAGAGGACACTTTAACACACGTTTATGCTCCTAGAGGACACTTTAACACACGTTTATGCTCCTAGAGGACACTTTAGCACACGTTTATGCTCCTAGAGGACACTTTAACACACGTTTATGCTCCTAGAGGACACTTTAGCACACGTTTATGCTCCTAGAGGACACTTTAGCACATGTTTATGCTCCTAGAGGACACTTTAACACACGTTTATGCTCCTAGAGGACACTTTAACACACGTTTATGCTCCTAGAGGACACTTTAACACACGTTTATGCTCCTAGAGGACACTTTAACACACGTTTATGCTCCTAGAGGACACTTTAACACACGTTTATGCTCCTAGAGGACACTTTAACACACGTTTATGCTCCTAGAGGACACTTTAACACACGTTTATGCTCCTAGAGGACACTTTAACACACGTTTATGCTCCTAGAGGACACTTTAGCACACGTTTATGCTCCTAGAGGACACTTTAACACACGTTTATGCTCCTAGAGGACACTTTAACACACGTTTATGCTCCTAGAGGAAACTTTAACACACGTTTATGCTCCTAGAGGACACTTTAACACACGTTTATGCTCCTAGAGGACACTTTAGCACACGTTTAGGCTCCTAGAGGACACTTTAACACACGTTTATGCTCCTAGAGGACACTTTAACACACGTTTATGCTCCTAGAGGACACTTTAGCACACGTTTATGCTCCTAGAGGACACTTTAACACACGTTTATGCTCCTAGAGGACACTTTAACACACGTTTATGCTCCTAGAGGACACTTTAGCACACGTTTATGCTCCTAGAGGACACTTTAGCACACGTTCATGCTCCTAGAGGACACTTTAACACGTTTATGCTCCTAGAGGACACTTTAGCACACGTTCATGCTCCTAGAGGACACTTTAACACACGTTTAGGCTCCTAGAGGACACTTTAACACACGTTTATGCTCCTAGGACACTTTAACACACGTTTAGGCTCCTAGAGGACACTTTAACACACGTTTAGGCTCCTAGAGGACACTTTAGCACACGTTTATGCTCCTAGAGGACACTTTAACACACGTTTATGCTCCTAGAGGACACTTTAGCACACGTTTATGCTCCTAGAGGACACTTTAACACACGTTTATGCTCCTAGAGGACACTTTAGCACACGTTTATGCTCCTAGAGGACACTTTAACACACGTTTATGCTCCTAGAGGACACTTTAACACACGTTTATGCTCCTAGAGGACACTTTAACACACGTTTATGCTCCTAGAGGACACTTTAACACACGTTTTACGCTTTAACATCACAGTCAGTCGTCACGGATACGGTCGCTGCTGTTACCGTGTTGATGCTGCCGTATTTTCTCTCCGGCGCTGTTTCCATGGTGATGAGTGTGTCGCTGTCATCCCTCTCTCCTCTCCTCCTCATCCTCCCTCACCTCCTCCTCCTACACACACACACACACACACACACACACACACACACACACACACACACACACACACACACACACACACACACACACACACACACACACACACACACACACACACACACACACACACACACACACACACACACACACACACACACTTGGTTAGACTGTAACAAGGTCAGTCCAGGCTTCTGCATGGGTGATTTGGGGGTCAGTCCGTCCGACCTTTGGGGGTTAGTCCGTCCGACCTTTGGGGGT
>NC_139830.1:554018-559018 GCF_963691815.1 Echiichthys vipera | reverse complement strand
GTGGTTGTTTTGTGTCTCTTTGAGGTCATGTTGTGTCTCTTTGTGGTTGTTTTGTGTCTCTTTGTAGTTGTTTTGTGTCTCTTTGTGGTTGTTTTGTGTCTCTTTGTAGTTGTTTTGTGTCTTTGTAGTTGTTTTGTGTCTCTTTGTAGTTGTTTTGTGTCTCTTTGTAGTTGTTTTGTGTCTCTTTGAGGTCGTGTTGTGTCTCTTTGAGGTCGTTTGTGTCTCTTTGTGGCTGTTTTGTGTCTTTGTGGTTGTTTTGTGTATCTTTGAGGTTGTTTAAGTCTCTTTGAGGTCGTTTGTGTCTCTTTGAGGTCGTTTGTGTCTCTTTGTGGTTGTTTTGTGTCTCTTTGTAGTTGTTTTGTGTCTCTTTGTAGTTGTTTTGTGTCTTTGTGGTTGTTTTTTGTCTCTTTGTGGTTGTTTTGTGTCTCTTTGAGGTCGTGTTGTGTCTCTTTGGGGTCGTTTGTGTCTCTTTGAGGTCGTTTGTGTCTCTTTGTGGTTGTTTGTGTCTCTTTGTAGTTGTTTTGTGTCTCTTTGAGGTCGTTTGTGTCTCTTTGTGGTTGTTTGTGTCTCTTTGTGGTTGTTTTGTGTCTCTTTGAGGTCGTTTGTGTCTCTTTGAGGTCGTTTGTGTCTCTTTGTGGTTGTTTTGTGTCTCTTTGTGGTAGTTTTGTGTCTCTTTGTAGTTGTTTTGTGTCTTTGTGGTTGTTTTTTGTCTCTTTGTAGTTGTGTTGTGTCTCTTTGAGGTCGTGTTGTGTCTCTTTGAGGTCGTGTTGTGTCTCTTTGAGGTCGTGTTGTGTCTCTTTGAGGTTGTTTTGTGTCTCTTTGAGGTCGTGTTGTGTCTCTTTGAGGTCGTGTTGTGTCTCTTTGAGGTTGTTTTGTGTCTCTTTGAGGTCGTGTTGTGTCTCTTTGAGGTCGTGTTGTGTCTCTTTGAGGTCGTGTTGTGTCTCTTTGAGGTTGTTTTGTGTCTCTTTGAGGTCGTGTTGTGTCTCTTTGAGGTCGTGTTGTGTCTCTTTGAGGTTGTTTTGTGTCTCTTTGAGGTCGTGTTGTGTCTCTTTGAGGTCGTGTTGTGTCTCTTTGAGGTTGTTTTGTGTCTCTTTGAGGTCGTGTTGTGTCTCTTTGAGATCGTGTTGTGTCTCTTTGAGGTCGTGTTGTGTCTCTTTGAGGTCGTGTTGTGTCTCTTTGAGGTTGTTTTGTGTCTCTTTGAGGTCGTGTTGTGTCTCTTTGAGGTCGTTTGTGTCTCTTTGAGGTTGTTTTGTGTCTCTTTGAGGTCGTGTTGTGTCTCTTTGAGGTCGTTTGTGTCTCTTTGAGGTCGTTTGTGTCTCTTTGAGGTTGTGTTGTGTCTCTTTGAGGTCGTGTTGTGTCTCTTTGAGGTTGTTTTGTGTCTCTTTGAGGTTGTTTGTGTCTCTTTGAGGTCGTTTGTGTCTCTTTGAGGTCGTGTTGTGTCTCTTTGAGGTCGTGTTGTGTCTCTTTGAGGTCGTGTTGTGTCTCTTTGAGGTCGTGTTGTGTCTCTTTGAGGTCGTTTGTGTCTCTTTGAGGTCGTTTGTGTCTCTTTGAGGTTGTTTTGTGTCTCTTTGAGGTTGTTTTGTGTCTCTTTGAGGTCGTGTTGTGTCTCTTTGAGGTCGTTTGTGTCTCTTTGTGGTTGTTTGTGTCTCTTTGTAGTTGTTTTGTGTCTCTTTGAGGTCGTTTGTGTCTCTTTGTGGTTGTTTGTGTCTCTTTGTGGTTGTTTTGTGTCTCTTTGAGGTCGTTTGTGTCTCTTTGAGGTCGTTTGTGTCTCTTTGTGGTTGTTTTGTGTCTCTTTGTGGTAGTTTTGTGTCTCTTTGTAGTTGTTTTGTGTCTTTGTGGTTGTTTTTTGTCTCTTTGTAGTTGTGTTGTGTCTCTTTGAGGTCGTGTTGTGTCTCTTTGAGGTCGTGTTGTGTCTCTTTGAGGTCGTGTTGTGTCTCTTTGAGGTTGTTTTGTGTCTCTTTGAGGTCGTGTTGTGTCTCTTTGAGGTCGTGTTGTGTCTCTTTGAGGTTGTTTTGTGTCTCTTTGAGGTCGTGTTGTGTCTCTTTGAGGTCGTGTTGTGTCTCTTTGAGGTTGTTTTGTGTCTCTTTGAGGTCGTGTTGTGTCTCTTTGAGGTCGTGTTGTGTCTCTTTGAGGTTGTTTTGTGTCTCTTTGAGGTCGTGTTGTGTCTCTTTGAGGTCGTGTTGTGTCTCTTTGAGGTTGTTTTGTGTCTCTTTGAGGTCGTGTTGTGTCTCTTTGAGATCGTGTTGTGTCTCTTTGAGGTCGTGTTGTGTCTCTTTGAGGTCGTGTTGTGTCTCTTTGAGGTTGTTTTGTGTCTCTTTGAGGTCGTGTTGTGTCTCTTTGAGGTCGTGTTGTGTCTCTTTGAGGTCGTTTGTGTCTCTTTGAGGTTGTTTTGTGTCTCTTTGAGGTCGTGTTGTGTCTCTTTGAGGTCGTTTGTGTCTCTTTGAGGTCGTTTGTGTCTCTTTGAGGTTGTGTTGTGTCTCTTTGAGGTCGTGTTGTGTCTCTTTGAGGTTGTTTTGTGTCTCTTTGAGGTTGTTTGTGTCTCTTTGAGGTCGTTTGTGTCTCTTTGAGGTCGTGTTGTGTCTCTTTGAGGTCGTGTTGTGTCTCTTTGAGGTCGTGTTGTGTCTCTTTGAGGTCGTGTTGTGTCTCTTTGAGGTCGTTTGTGTCTCTTTGAGGTCGTTTGTGTCTCTTTGAGGTTGTTTTGTGTCTCTCACCCCGTCATAGACGTCGTCCAGCTCTTTTGGGTCCAGGATGAATTCTGGGAAACCGATCATGTCGTAGATCGCATCGGCCTGAAGAGACAGAGACGACCAATCAGCAATCACCTGTCTGTCCTCCTGTCTGTCTGTCTGTCCTCCTGTCTGTCTGTCTGTCCTCCTGTCTGTCTGTCTGTCCTCCTGTCTGTCCTCCTGTCTGTCTGTCCTCCTGTCTGTCTGTCTGTCCTCCTGTCTGTCCTCCTGTCTGTCTGTCTGTCTGTCTGTCCTCCTGTCTGTCTGTCTGTCCTCCTGTCTGTCTGTCCTCCTGTCTGTCTGTCTGTCTGTCCCCCTGTCTGTCTGTCCTCCTGTCTGTCTGTCCTCCTGTCTGTCTGTCCTCCTGTCTGTCTGTCTGTCTGTCCTCCTGTCTGTCCTCCTGTCTGTCCCCCTGTCTGTCTGTCCTCCTGTCTGTCTGTCCTCCTGTCTGTCTGTCCTCCTGTCTGTCTGTCCCCCTGTCTGTCTGTCTGTCCTCCTCCTGTCTCTCTGTCCTCCTGTCTGTCCTCCTGTCTGTCTGTCCCCCTGTCTGTCTGTCTGTCCTCCTGTCTGTCCCCCTGTCTGTCCTCCTGTCTGTCTGTCTGTCTGTCCTCCTGTCTGTCTGTCTTCCTGTCTGTCCTCCTGTCTGTCTGTCTGTCCTCCTGTCTGTCTGTCCTCCTGTCTGTCTGTCTGTCCTCCTGTCTGTCTGTCTGTCCTCCTGTCTGTCCTCCTGTCTGTCTGTCCCCCTGTCTGTCTGTCTGTCCTCCTCCTGTCTCTCTGTCCTCCTGTCTGTCCTCCTGTCTGTCTGTCCCCCTGTCTGTCTGTCTGTCCTCCTGTCTGTCCCCCTGTCTGTCCTCCTGTCTGTCTGTCCTCCTGTCTGTCTGTCCTCCTGTCTGTCCTCCTGTCTGTCTGTCTGTCTGTCCTCCTGTCTGTCCTCCTGTCTGTCTGTCTGTCTGTCCTCCTGTCTGTCCTCCTGTCTGTCTGTCTGTCTGTCCTCCTGTCTGTCCTCCTGTCTGTCTGTCCTCCTGTCTGTCTGTCTGTCCTCCTGTCTGTCTGTCTGTCCTCCTGTCTGTCCTCCTGTCTGTCTGTCTGTCCTTCTGTCTGTCCTCCTGTCTGTCCTCCTGTCTGTCTGTCCTCCTGTCTGTCTGTCTGTCCTCCTGTCTGTCTGTCCTCCTGTCTGTCTGTCCTCCTGTACCTTGTCTTTAGCAGCCTGTCTCGTGTGGTCGTCCATCCAGCGAAGTCGGTCCAGAGCTTCTTTAAACGCCGACCGGATCGAGTTGATCATCTCCTCGGCCTGAGAGACAAAGAGACAAAGATGCAAAGAGACAGAGATGCAGAGAGGCAAAGAGGCAGAGATATAAAGAGACAGAGAGACAAAGAGACAAAGATGCAAAGAGACAGAGATGCAGAGAGACAGAGAGACAAAGAGACAAAGAGGCAGAGAGACAAAGAGTCAGAGGGACAAACAGGCAGAGAGACAGAGAGACAAAGATGCAGAGAGACAAAGAGGCAGAGAGAGAGGTGATGAACTGGTTCAGTCCTGACCCAGACCCTGGACCCTGGTCCTGCAGAGTCCAGACCCTGGTCCTGCAGAGTCCGGACCCTGGACCCTGGTCCTGCAGAGACCAGACCCTGGACCCTGGTCCTGCAGAGTCCGGACCCCGGTCCTGCAGAGTCCAGACCCTGGACCCCGGTCCTGCAGAGTCCAGACCCTGGTCCTGCAGACCCTGGACCCTGGTCCTGCAGAGTCCAGACCCTGGTCCTGCAGACCCTGGACCCTGGTCCTGCAGAGTCTGGACCCTGGACCCTGGTCCTGCAGACCCTGGACCCTGGTCCTGCAGAGTCCGGACCCTGGACCCTGGTCCTGCAGAGTCTGGACCCTGGACCCTGGTCCTGCAGAGTCTGGACCCTGGACCCTTGTCCTGCAGAGACCAGACCCTGGACCCTGGTCCTGCAGAGCCCGGACCCTGGACCCTGGTCCTGCAGACCCTGGACCCTGGTCCTGCATTGTTCGGACCCTGGTCCTGCAGAGTCTGGACCCTGGACCCTGGTCCTGCAGAGTCTGGACCCTGGACCCTGGTCCTGCAGACCCTGGACCCTGGTCCTGCAGAGACCGGACCCTGGTCCTGCAGAGTCTGGACCCTGGACCCTGGTCCTGCAGAGTCCGGACCCTGGACCCTGGTCCTGCAGCTGTAGTAGACGGGACTCACGATCTCTTTGCTGTGCTTGTCGAACGTGGCCTTGACGAAGAGCGCCCCCAGAGCGAAGCCCAGCGTG
>NC_139830.1:536518-549018 GCF_963691815.1 Echiichthys vipera | reverse complement strand
CTGTTAGCCACGTCCGGCTGTTAGCATCTCTCCTGGATTTCTACCTTAATAAAAACTGTCTCCATGGTTACTGAGGATTAAAGTGCAGACAAAGACCCTGGAGGAGAGTCAGGAGAGAACTGACCCAGCTCTGTGGAGGACGGACGTCTTAGCTTAGCATGCTAACATATGCTAACTACCAGTGGACCCAGAGTACAGCTGATGGACATGAACCCTGAACCTCGTGTCGCCCCACACCCCCCCCCCCCTGCAGTCGCACGGACGCCCCTCACCTGTAGCTCGGCGATGGTGACCTTGTGGTAGATCTTCTCCTCGTCTCGCCGCTGGTCCTGCGGGACGGTGATGTTGGCGAGCGCCGTCTCGAACTCCAGAATCTGCTGCATCTGAGTCTGCGTGGAGCCCCTCTCGCCCCCCAGCAGCATCCCCAGCTCCACCATGTAGTCCAGGTACGCCACCAGCACCTGCAACACCAACACACGTCTGTGACACCTGTGCGCCGCAGAGTCGACCCTGAGGCCTCAGATACCCCCGTCTGTGGTAGATTGGTATCTTCCAGCTGCAGGAACTCTCACCTTCTCATTGGCCGTCTTGTTGAGGTAATAATCCCTGGACGGCAGGAAGAGCCCTGATTGGTCCACCTGGGCACATGACATCACGACAACGACAGATATTTAACAAACTGTGGGAGTCAAAAACACCCGTGGACCAATCAGCTGTGGTTCTGGCTCAGTGTGGTTCTGGTTCAGTGTGGTTCTGGTTCAGTGTGGTTCTAGTTCAGTGTGGTTCTAGTTCAGTGTGGTTCTGGCTCAGTGTGGTTCTGGTTCAGTGTGGTTCTGGTTCAGTGTGGTTCTGGTTCAGTGTGGTTCTGGTTCAGTGTGGTTCTAGTTCAGTGTGGTTCTAGTTCAGTGTGGTTCTGGCTCAGTGTGGTTCTGGTTCAGTGTGGTTCTGGTTCTGTGTGGTTCTGGTTCAGTGTGGTTCTGGTTCAGTGTGGTTCTGGTTCAGAGTGGTTCTGGTTCAGTGTGGTTCTGGTTCAGTGTGGTTCTGGTTCAGTGTCGTGCTGGTTCAGAGTGGTTCTGGTTCAGTGTGGTTCTAGTTCAGTGTGGTTCTAGTTCAGTGTGGTTCTGGTTTAGTGTGGTTCTGGTTCAGTGTGGTTCTGGTTCAGAGTGGTTCTGGTTCGGTGTGGTTCTGGTTCAGTGTGGTGCTGGTTCGGTGTGGTTCTGGTTCAGTGTGGTTCTGGTTAAGTGTGGTTCTGGTTCAGAGTGGTTCTGGTTCAGTGTGGTTCTGGGTCACTGTGGTTCTGGTTAAGTGTGGTTCTGGTTCAGTGTGGTGCTGGTTCAGTGTGGTTCTGGTTTAGTGTGGTTCTGGTTCAGTGTGGTTCTGGTTCAGTGTGGTTCTGGTTTAGTGTGGTTCTGGTCCAGTGTGGTTCTGGTTCAGAGTGGTTCTGGTTCGGTGTGGTTCTGGTTCAGTGTGGTGCTGGTTCGGTGTGGTTCTGGTTCAGTGTGGTTCTGGTTAAGTGTGGTTCTGGTTCAGAGTGGTTCTGGTTCAGTGTGGTTCTGGTTAAGTGTGGTTCTGGTTCAGAGTGGTTCTGGTTCAGTGTGGTTCTGGGTCACTGTGGTTCTGGTTAAGTGTGGTTCTGGTTCAGTGTGGTTCTGGTTCAGAGTGGTTCTGGTTCAGTGTGGTGCTGGTTCAGAGTGGTTCTGGTTCAGTGTGGTTCTGGTTCAGTGTGGATCTGGTTCAGTGTGGTTTTGGTTCAGAGTGGTTCTGGTTCAGAGTGGTTCTGGTTCAGTGTGGTTCTGGTTCGGTGTGGTTCTGGTTCAGTGTGGTTCTGGGTCACTGTGGTTCTGGTTCGGTGTGGTTCTGGTTCAGAGTGGTTCTGGTTCAGTGTGGTTCTGGTTCAGTGTGGTTCTGGTTCAGTGTTGTTCTGGCTCAGTGTGGTTCTGGTTCGGTGTGGTTCTGGTTCGGTGTGGTTCTGGTTCAGTGTGGTTCTGGTTCAGAGTGGTTCTGGTTCGGTGTGGTTCTGGTTTGGTGTGGTTCTGGTTCAGTGTGGTTCTGGTTCGGTGTGGTGCTGGTTCAGTGTGGTTCTGGTTCATTGTGGTGCTGGTTCAGTGTGGTTCTGGTTCAGTGTGGTTCTGGTTTGGTGTGGTTCTGGTTCAGTGTCGTGCTGGTTCAGTGTGGTTCTGGTTCAGTGTGGTTCTGGTTCAGTGTGGTTCTGGTTCAGTGTGGTTCTGGCTCAGTGTGGTTCTGGTTCAGTGTGGTTCTGGTTCAGTGTGGTGCTGGGTCACTGTGGTGCTGGTTCAGTGTGGTTCTGGTTCAGTGTGGTTCTGGTTCAGTGTGGTTCTGGTTCAGTGTGGTTCTGGTTCAGTGTTGTTGTGGTTCAGTGTGGTTCTGGTTCAGAGTGGTTCTGGTTCAGTGTGGTTCTGGTTTAGTGTGGTTCTGGTTCAGTGTGGTTCTGGTTCAGTGTGGTTCTGTTTCAGAGTGGTGCTGGTTCAGTGTGGTTCTGGTTCAGAGTGGTTCTGGTTCGGTGTGGTTCTGGTTTGGTGTGGTTCTGGTTCAGTGTGGTTCTGGTTCGGTGTGGTGCTGGTTCAGTGTGGTTCTGGTTCATTGTGGTGCTGGTTCAGTGTGGTTCTGGTTCAGTGTGGTTCTGGTTTGGTGTGGTTCTGGTTCAGTGTCGTGCTGGTTCAGTGTGGTTCTGGTTCAGTGTGGTTCTGGTTAAGTGTGGTTCTGGTTCGGTGTTGTGCTGGTTCAGTGTGGTTCTGGTTCAGAGTGGTTCTGGTTTGTGTGGTTCTGGTTCAGAGTGGTTCTGGTTCAGTGTGGTTCTGGCTCAGTGTGGTTCTGGTTCAGTGTGGTTCTGGTTCGGTGTGGTTCTGGTTCGGTGTGGTTCTGGTTCAGTGTGGTTCTGGTTCGGTGTGGTTCTGGTTCAGAGTGGTTCTGGTTCGGTGTGGTTCTGGTTCAGTGTGGTGCTGGTTCAAAGTGGTTCTGGTTCAGTGTGGTTCTGGTTCGGTGTGGTTCTGGTTTAATGTGGTTCTGGTTCAGTGTGGTTCTGGTTCGGTGTGGTTCTGGGTCACTGTGGTTCTGGTTCAGTGTGGTTCTGGTTCGGTGTGGTTCTGGTTCAGTGTGGTGCTGGGTCACTGTGGTTCTGGTTTACCTGGATGACGTTGCTGTTGGAGTTTTTGGGATCGGCACTGACTCCGACACTGAAGAAAGGCTGAGCTCTGTAGGGACCAGAAACCACCTTCAGAACCTCCATGAAGTTCTCCTTCTCCCAGGGACCCGTCATGTTCCAGCCCCCGATCTACAGAACCAAACCGGGTCCAACACACGGATCATTAACACGTTATCACACATGATCTACAGAACCAAACCGGGTCCAACACACGGATCATTGACACGTTATCACACATGATCTACGAGAATCACATCAAGCCACAAGCATACCGCCTATAAAGGCTCATTCCTGTCTGACGGTAACTACGGAGACGGACCCTTTCGTCCGTCGGTGGGTCCCTGGAGCAACTCCACCGGAAATCGAGGCGTCAGGTTAGAGCGCCCTCCCACTGTGCCTCCGTCACAGGTTAGAGCGCCCTCCCACTGTGCGTCCGTCACAGGTTAGAGTGCCCTCCCACTGTTCCTCCGTCCCGTGCCCCGTGCTTTAGGGTCCTTGTCCCCCCCTCCAGGCCCGTTTGTACTCACACTACCTGGGCCTCGGAGAATGCTTCTTGCTGCCTATACGTCATCACGCCGTAACACGTCACATGCATTGATTGACCTCAGAGCCGCCGTAGGCCTCGTGCTCGTACACGTGCAAACGTGCTTTACTAAAGCCCACCTCTCCCAAACGGGCCGTGGACGGCAAGCGTGCCGCTCCTAGACGTGGTACGGTTGCACTCACACTGGTCAAAGGAACCAGACTTTAGCCGTGACACGTGCTGGGGCACGGCACAGAGGCACAGTGGGAGGGCGCCCTGAGAGTCCAACCATTCACGAAGAAGAAGAAGAGGAGGAACTGCGCCTTTTTGTGACACCGCCACGTTCACTCTTCACGCAGATCCCCTCCTCTACAGACGCCATGTTTGTGATGAGCTCTGCCTCTAGAGCAGAGGAGTCAAACTCAAACTCACAGTGGGTTAAATCTAAAAGTTCGTCCCAAACTCTTTATTTGTTGCATGTTTCTCTGCAGACGTGTGACGTTGAGCCTTTCCAGTGCAGCTCCTTGTTCTTGTCGTGGTGTGTGTGTGTGTGTGTGTGTGTGTGTGTGTGTGTGTGTGTGTGTGTGTGTGTGTGTGTGTGTCGTGGTGTTTCTTCTGTTTGATTCTTTGGTTACAGCCACGGTGACAAACAGCTCTTTACCTTCACACACAGATCATCTGCTGAAAGCTCCTGTCCTCCATCTTTGTTTGGGGCGTTCTTGTGGAGTTTTCATCTGTTTTTAGTCGTTTTGTCACGTTTTTGTGGTGTTTTGCGTCTGTTTTTAGTAATTTTGTCACGTTTTTGTGGTGTTTTCATCTGTTTTTAGTCGTTTTGTCACGTTTTTGTGGTGTTTTCATCTGTTTTTAGTAATTTTGACACGTTTTTGTGGCGTTTTGCGTCTGTTTTTAGTAATTTTGACACGTTTTCGTGGTGTTTTCATCTGTTTTTAGTCGTTTTGTCACGTTTTTGTGGTGTTTTCATCTGTTTTTAGTCGTTTTGTCACGTTTTTGTGGTGTTTTGCGTCTGTTTTTAGTAATTTTGTCACGTTTTTGTGGTGCTTTCATCTGTTTTTAGTCGTTTTGTCACGTTTTTGTGGTGTTTTGCGTCTGTTTTTAGTAATTTTGTCACGTTTTTGTGGTGTTTTGCGTCTGTTTTTAGTAATTTTGTCACGTTTTTGTGGTGTTTTCATCTGTTTTTAGTCGTTTTGTCACGTTTTTGTGGTGTTTTACGTCTGTTTTTAGTAATTATGTCACGTTTTTGTGGTGTTTTGCGTCTGTTTTTAGTAATTTTGACACGTTTTTGTGGTGTTTTGCGTCTGTTTTTAGTAATTTTGACACGTTTTTGTGGTGTTTTGCGTCTGTTTTTAGTCGTTTTGACACGTTTTTGTGGTGTTTTTATCTTTCTTTACTAAAAAAGAAAAAAAAAGACAGATCATCTGCCTCACACCGCTGCTGACAGCTGCTGTCCTCCATCTTTCTTTGGGTCGTTTTTGGGGAGGGGTGGATTCAGTGTGTCTGCAGAGACTGGTAGCATGGATGCTCATGTGTGTGAACAGAAAAGTAGACGTGGATGAGCTTTAGACTCACGGACCAGCTCTCACAGAACCTGGATATGATCTTAGGGTCAAATATAATCACACCACGGCCCAGATTTGGCCCACGGGCCTGAGTTTGACACCCCTGCACTAGAGGATGAGTTGAAACAGGACGGAGGGGTGAAGGGGAGCGCCGGAGACACGGTTTTGGAAACAGAGGCATGAATTTAGTCCAGGTCCGGAGGTTTGAATCCCCCTTTAGACGGCGAGTGGGGGGGTGGGGGGTGGGGGGGGTCATATTCTCGGAGTGCAGGTTTTAAAGTGTGTGTGTCCACAGACACAGTCACTGAGTCTCAGTGTGAGCGTCACACGTTCGTACACAGTCACGACAGCAGATGGAGCCAAACGCCTGTGAAACCACAACAGGTCACAGAGTCAACCAGCGAGTCTCAGCAGGACCCGGGTCTGAGACACGGAGACGCACAGAAGTCCTGAACATAGAGGCTCCAAAGTGTGAGGACGAGTTCTGGTCCATCTGAACAGAACCGTGGTGAACGCAGCCGAGTCAAACAGCTGTGAAGAGAAACAGAAGTCTGCTCCGTCACACACAGGTTTGGTTTTTGTCGACCAACGGTTCCTTTGACGCTGACGCATCGTTTTGTTTGTGTGGTTCTAGTTCAGTGTGGCTCTGGTTCAGTGTGGTTCTGGTTCAGTGTGGTTCTGGTTCAGAGTGGTTCTGGTTCAGTGTTGTTCTGGTTCAGGGCGGTTCTGGTTCAGTGTGGTTCTGGTTCAGTGTGGTTCTGGTTCCTGATTGAGAAGAAAGACTCTTTTTGTTTTGGACGTTGAAACACGGGTTTGAAATCAAGGGATCGAGAGAAAACACTTGAAGATTTGGACTTTAAAGTAAAGTCGTCTTCTGATCGGGACGATCCGATCACAGACAGTCTCAGAAAGTTCGACTGTTTGCTGACGACACTGCTGTGGTCAGCACTGTCCCCTCACAGGGAGAGGGTTCCTGGTTCGAATCCCGGCTGGGGCCCTTCTGTGTGGAGTTTGCATGATGTCCTCGTGTCTGCGTGGGTTCCTGGTTTGAATCCCGGCTGGGGCCCTTCTGTGTGGAGTTTGCATGTTGTCCCCGTGTGTGCGTGGGTTTTCTCCGGGTTCTCCGGTTTCCTCCCACAGTCCAAAGACGTGCAGGTGTTGGGTTCATTGATGACTCTAAATCACCCGTAGGTGTGAATGGTTGTCTGTCTCTGTTCGTCTCTATGTGTCCTGTGATAGACTGGCGTCCTGTCCAGGGTGGACCCCGCCTCACGCCACATGTCAGCTGGGATCGGCTCCAGCCCCCCACGACCCCGACCCCGGGATAAGCGGTTGAAGATGAATGAATGAAATCAATACTTTTTCATCCACAACTCCAGTTTACGTGACTTGCGTTGGGCAGTGACGCGGTGTTACGGTCCAACGGGATCCTAAGAGATCTGCGTCTGCGAGACTGTTGCCCACAGAGTTTACCGAGAGTTTGTCGGATTAAAACACGGTTTGAACAATTACACAATCACACCAAACCTCTGGACATTAACACGCCGTGATGTGATGCGGTAACCACGGTGACGAGGTGCTACAGCGGTTACCTTGGCGATGAGGTCTATGAGCGGCTGAGCCCCCAGGTCCTCGATCCTCTGGGTGTTGAGACAGGACAGGTAGTAGGACTGGGTCTTCCTCTCCGCCTCGCTGCTGCCGTTAAAAGTGCCGTTCTCTGCAGAAATAAGACAAACGTTAGATAACGGTGAGCGCTCGCTGCAGGCGGACGCAGCGCGGCGGACGCAGCACGGCGGACGCAGCACGGCGGACGCAGCACGGCGGACGCAGCACGGCGGTCCAAACCCAGAGTAACGTAACACGATAAGGGCGCTCGGCCAGTGTCGGAGCGTTCGTTCGTACAGTTTTAGGATGTCGTGATGCTTCAGTGATCACAAGTTTGGTGTGTGGTGTGTGTGTGGTGTGTGTGTGGTGTGTGTTTGGTGTGTGTGTGGTGTGTGTGTGGTGTGTGTGTGGTGTGTGTTTGGTGTGTGTGTGGTGTGTGTGTGGTGTGTGTGTGGTGTGTGTTTGGTCTGTGTGTGGTCTGTGTTTGGTGTGTGTTTGGTGTGTGTGTGGTGTGTGTGTGGTGTGTGTTTGGTCTGTGTGTGGTCTGTGTGTGGTGTGTGTGTGGTGTGTGTGTGGTGTGTGTGTGGTGTGTGTGTGGTGTGTGTGTGGTGTGTGTGTGGTGTGTGTGTGGTCTGTGTGTGGTCTGTGTGTGGTCTGTGTGTGGTGTGTGTGTGGTCTGTGTGTGGTCTGTGTGTGGTGTGTGTGTGGTCTGTGTGTGGTGTGTGTGTGGTCTGTGTGTGGTCTGTGTGTGGTCTGTCTGTGGTGTGTGTGTGGTGTGTGTGTGGTCTGTGTGTGGTCTGTGTGTGGTGTGTGTGTGGTGTGTGTGTGGTCTGTGTGTGGTGTGTGTGTGGTCTGTGTGTGGTCTGTATGTGGTGTGTGTGTGGTGTGTGTGTGGTCTGTGTGTGGTCTGTGTGTGGTCTGTGTGTGGTCTGTGTGTGGTCTGTGTGTGGTGTGTGTGTGGTCTGTGTGTGGTCTGTGTGTGGTCTGTGTGTGGTCTGTGTGTGGTCTGTGTGTGGTCTGTGTGTGGTGTGTGTGTGGTCTGTGTGTGGTGTGTGTGTGGTCTGTGTGTGGTCTGTGTGTGGTCTGTGTGTGGTGTGTATGTGGTGTGTGTGTGGTGTGTGTGTGGTCTGTGTGTGGTGTGTATGTGGTGTGTGTGTGGTGTGTGTGTGGTCTGTGTGTGGTCTGTGTGTGGTGTGTGTGTGGTGTGTGTGTGGTGTGTGTGTGGTCTGTGTTTGGTCTGTGTGTGGTGTGTGTGTGTGGTCTGTGTGTGGTGTGTGTGTGGTGTGTGTGTGGTCTGTGTGTGGTCTGTGTGTGGTGTGTATGTGGTGTGTGTGTGGTGTGTGTGTGGTGTGTGTGTGGTGTGTGTGTGGTGTGTGTGTGGTGTGTGTGTGGTCTGTGTGTGGTCTGTGTGTGGTCTGTGTGTGGTGTGTGTGTGGTCTGTGTGTGGTCCGTGTGTGGTGTGTGTGTGGTGTGTGTGTGGTCTGTGTGTGGTCTGTGTGTGTGGTCTGTGTGTGGTGTGTGTGTGGTCTGTGTGTGGTGTGTGTGTGGTGTGTGTGGGGTCTGTGTGTGGTCTGTGTTTGGTGTGTGTGTGGTCTGTGTTTGGTCTGTGTTTGGTGTGTGTGTGGTCTGTGTGTGGTGTGTGTGTGGTCTGTGTTTGGTGTGTGTGTGGTCTGTGTGTGGTCTGTGTGTGGTGTGTGTGTGGTGTGTGTGTGGTCTGTGTGTGGTCTGTGTGTGGTCTGTGTGTGTGGTCTGTGTGTGGTGTGTGTGTGGTCTGTGTGTGGTCTGTGTTTGGTGTGTGTGTGGTCTGTGTGTGGTCTGTGTTTGGTGTGTGTGTGTGTGTGGTGTGTGTGTGGTGTGTGTGTGGTGTGTGTGTGGTGTGTGTGTGGTCTGTGTGTGGTCTGTGTGTGGTCTGTGTGTGGTGTGTGTGTGGTCTGTGTGTGGTCTGTGTGTGGTGTGTGTGTGGTCTGTGTGTGGTGTGTGTGTGGTCTGTGTGTGGTCTGTGTGTGGTCTGTCTGTGGTGTGTGTGTGGTGTGTGTGTGGTCTGTGTGTGGTCTGTGTGTGGTGTGTGTGTGGTGTGTGTGTGGTCTGTGTGTGGTGTGTGTGTGGTCTGTGTGTGGTCTGTATGTGGTGTGTGTGTGGTGTGTGTGTGGTCTGTGTGTGGTCTGTGTGTGGTCTGTGTGTGGTCTGTGTGTGGTCTGTGTGTGGTGTGTGTGTGGTCTGTGTGTGGTCTGTGTGTGGTCTGTGTGTGGTCTGTGTGTGGTCTGTGTGTGGTCTGTGTGTGGTGTGTGTGTGGTCTGTGTGTGGTGTGTGTGTGGTCTGTGTGTGGTCTGTGTGTGGTCTGTGTGTGGTGTGTATGTGGTGTGTGTGTGGTGTGTGTGTGGTCTGTGTGTGGTGTGTATGTGGTGTGTGTGTGGTGTGTGTGTGGTCTGTGTGTGGTCTGTGTGTGGTGTGTGTGTGGTGTGTGTGTGGTGTGTGTGTGGTCTGTGTTTGGTCTGTGTGTGGTGTGTGTGTGTGGTCTGTGTGTGGTGTGTGTGTGGTGTGTGTGTGGTCTGTGTGTGGTCTGTGTGTGGTGTGTATGTGGTGTGTGTGTGGTGTGTGTGTGGTGTGTGTGTGGTGTGTGTGTGGTGTGTGTGTGGTGTGTGTGTGGTCTGTGTGTGGTCTGTGTGTGGTCTGTGTGTGGTGTGTGTGTGGTCTGTGTGTGGTCCGTGTGTGGTGTGTGTGTGGTGTGTGTGTGGTCTGTGTGTGGTCTGTGTGTGTGGTCTGTGTGTGGTGTGTGTGTGGTCTGTGTGTGGTGTGTGTGTGGTGTGTGTGGGGTCTGTGTGTGGTCTGTGTTTGGTGTGTGTGTGGTCTGTGTTTGGTCTGTGTTTGGTGTGTGTGTGGTCTGTGTGTGGTGTGTGTGTGGTCTGTGTTTGGTGTGTGTGTGGTCTGTGTGTGGTCTGTGTGTGGTGTGTGTGTGGTGTGTGTGTGGTCTGTGTGTGGTCTGTGTGTGGTCTGTGTGTGGTGTGTGTGTGGTCTGTGTGTGGTCTGTGTTTGGTGTGTGTGTGGTCTGTGTGTGGTCTGTGTTTGGTGTGTGTGTGTGTGTGGTGTGTGTGTGGTGTGTGTGTGGTCTGTGTGTGGTGTGTGTGTGGTGTGTGTGTGGTGTGTGTGTGGTGTGTGTGTGGTGTGTGTGTGGTCTGTGTGTGGTCTGTGTGTGGTCTGTGTGTGGTGTGTGTGTGGTCTGTGTGTGGTCTGTGTGTGGTGTGTGTGTGTGGTCTGTGTGTGGTCTGTGTGTGGTGTGTGTGTGTGGTGTGTGTGTGGTGTGTGTGTGGTCTGTGTGTGGTCTGTGTGTGGTGTGTGTGTGGTGTGTGTGTGGTGTGTGTGTGTGTGTGTGGTCTGTGTGTGGTCTGTGTGTGGTGTGTGTGTGGTCTGTGTTTGGTCTGTGTGTGGTCTGTGTGTGGTGTGTGTGTGGTCTGTGTGTGGTGTGTGTGTGGTGTGTGTGTGGTGTGTGTGTGGTCTGTGTGTGGTGTGTGTGTGGTGTGTGTGTGGTCTGTGTGTGGTGTGTGTGTGGTCTGTGTGTGGTCTGTGTGTGGTCTGTGTGTGGTGTGTGTGTGGTGTGTGTGTGGTGTGTGTGTGGTCTGTGTGTGGTGTGTGTGTGGTGTGTGTGGTGTGTGTGTGGTGTGTGTGTGGTCCGCGTGTGGTCCGTGTTTGGTCCGTGTGTGGTCCGTGTGTGGTCTGTGTGTGGTGTGTGTGTGGTCTGTGTGTGGTGTGTGTGTGGTCTGTGTGTGGTGTGTGTGTGGTGTGTGTGTGGTCTGTGTTTGGTGTGTGTGTGGTCTGTGTGTGGTCTGTGTGTGGTGTGTGTGTGGTGTGTGTGTGGTGTGTGTGTGGTCTGTGTGTGGTCTGTGTGTGGTGTGTGTGTGGTGTGTGTGTGGTGTGTGTGTGGTCTGTGTGTGGTGTGTGTGTGGTGTGTGTGTGGTCTGTGTGTGGTGTGTGTGTGGTCTGTGTTTGGTCTGTGTTTGGTCTGTGTGTGGTGTGTGTGTGGTCTGTGTGTGGTGTGTGTGTGGTCTGTGTGTGGTGTGTGTGTGGTCTGTGTGTGGTGTGTGTGTGGTCTGTGTGTGGTCTGTGTGTGGTGTGTGTGTGGTCTGTGTGTGGTCTGTGTGTGGTGTGTGTGTGGTCTGTGTGTGTGGTCTGTGTGTGGTCTGTGTGTGGTGTGTGTGGTCTGTGTGTGGTGTGTGTGTGGTCTGTGTGTGGTGTGTGTGGTCTGTGTGTGGTGTGTGTGTGGTCTGTGTGGTCTGTGTGTGTGGTCTGTGTGTGGTGTGTGTGTGGTGTGTGTGTGGTGTGTGTGTGTGGTCTGTGTGTGGTCTGTGTGTGGTGTGTGTGTGGTGTGTGTGTGGTCTGTGTGTGGTGTGTGTGTGGTGTGTGTGTGGTGTGTGTGTGGTCTGTGTGTGGTCTGTGTGTGGTCTGTCTGTGGTGTGTGTGTGGTGTGTGTGTGGTCTGTGTGTGGTCTGTGTGTGGTGTGTGTGTGGTGTGTGTGTGGTCTGTGTGTGGTGTGTGTGTGGTCTGTGTGTGGTCTGTATGTGGTGTGTGTGTGGTGTGTGTGTGGTGTGTGTGTGGTCTGTGTGTGGTCTGTGTGTGGTCTGTGTGTGGTCTGTGTGTGGTCTGTGTGTGGTCTGTGTGTGGTGTGTGTGTGGTCTGTGTGTGGTGTGTGTGTGGTCTGTGTGTGGTCTGTGTGTGGTCTGTGTGTGGTGTGTATGTGGTGTGTGTGTGGTGTGTGTGTGGTCTGTGTGTGGTGTGTATGTGGTGTGTGTGTGGTGTGTGTGTGGTCTGTGTTTGGTCTGTGTGTGGTGTGTGTGTGTGGTCTGTGTGTGGTGTGTGTGTGGTGTGTGTGTGGTCTGTGTGTGGTGTGTGTGTGGTGTGTGTGTGGTGTGTGTGTGGTGTGTGTGTGGTGTGTGTGTGGTGTGTGTGTGGTGTGTGTGTGGTCTGTGTGTGGTCTGTGTGTGGTCTGTGTGTGGTCTGTGTGTGGTCGTGTGTGGTGTGTGTGTGGTGTGTGTGTGGTCTGTGTGTGGTCTGTGTGTGGTGTGTGTGTGGTCTGTGTGTGGTGTGTGTGTGGTGTGTGTGGGGTCTGTGTGTGGTCTGTGTTTGGTGTGTGTGTGGTCTGTGTGTGGTCTGTGTGTGGTGTGTGTGTGGTCTGTGTGTGGTGTGTGTGTGGTCTGTGTTTGGTGTGTGTGTGGTCTGTGTGTGGTCTGTGTGTGGTGTGTGTGTGGTGTGTGTGTGGTCTGTGTGTGGTCTGTGTGTGGTCTGTGTGTGTGGTCTGTGTGTGGTGTGTGTGTGGTCTGTGTGTGGTCTGTGTGTGGTCTGTGTGTGGTGTGTGTGTGGTCTGTGTGTGGTGTGTGTGTGGTGTGTGTGTGGTGTGTGTGTGGTGTGTGTGTGGTCTGTGTGTGGTCTGTGTGTGGTCTGTGTGTGGTGTGTGTGTGGTCTGTGTGTGGTCTGTGTGTGGTGTGTGTGTGTGGTCTGTGTGTGGTCTGTGTGTGGTGTGTGTGTGTGGTGTGTGTGTGGTGTGTGTGTGGTGTGTGTGTGGTCTGTGTGTGGTGTGTGTGTGGTGTGTGTGTGGTCTGTGTGTGGTCTGTGTGTGGTGTGTGTGTGGTGTGTGTGTGGT
>NC_139830.1:525866-531318 GCF_963691815.1 Echiichthys vipera | reverse complement strand
CAGGTTTGTTGATTGGTTGCCAGGTTTGTTGATTGGTTGCCAGGCTTGTTGATTGGTTGCCAGGTTCAGGTTGGTTGCCAGGTTTGTTGATTGGTTGCCAGGTCTGTGATTGGTTGCCAGGTTTGTTGATTTGTTGCCAGGTTTGTTGATTGGTTGCAAGGCTTGTTGACTGGTTGCCAGGTTTGTTGATTTGTGGCCAGGTCTGTTGATTGGTTGCCAGGTTTGTTGATTGGTTGCCAGGTTTGTTGATTGGTTGCCAGGTTTGTTGATTGGTTGCCAGGTTTGTTGATTGGTTGCAGGTTTGTTGATTGGTTGCCAGGCTTGTTGATTGGTTGCCAGGTTTGTTGATTGGTTGCCAGGCTTGTTGATTGGTTGCCAGGTTTGTTGAGTGGTTGCCAGGTCTGTTTGTGAGTGACTCATTTAACTGATCAGTGGATTCTCAGCAGTGTTTAGCGTTAGCTCGTCTGCAGCTGAGTCCATCAGCTCTCATCATGAGCAGACTAGACTTAAAGCTGCGACAGTCGTAAACGAGCAGAAGATGAAATGATTAAAGAGGAGGATGAAGAGAGAGAAGAAGAAGAAGAAGAAGAGTGTTTATAAATGTGTGGTGCGTTCACTGACCTCCACTCTGTCGGGAGACGAGGCCGCCTCACCCGGAGAGTCCGACACTTCGTCCTCCTCAAACGTAGCTCTCTTATAGTTGGACATCTGCACACACACACACACACACACACACACACACACACACACACCACACACACACACACACACACACAACACACACACACACACACACACACACACACACACACACACACACACACACACACACACACACACACACACACACACACACACACACACACACACATAGATCCATCAGTCATATATCATCATATACGTCATCACTTCAAAATAAAGTTCCCAGATGGACGCAACCGGGTCGGGGAACTTTATTTTGGTAGTCTAAAGGAGTTGGTTAAGTTTAGTCTTTAAAGGAGACGGTTAAGTGACGGTTAAGTGACGGTTAAGTGACGGTGTAGTCTCTAAAGACGTGGTTGGTGGTCTGTCTCAGATCTTCCAGGTCAGAGTTCAAGGTTTTGGACCCTCCTCCAGACGAGACCAAGACTTAGGTCCTGGTCCTCCCTCCCACTGTGTGTGTGTGTGAGAGAGTGTGTGTGTGAGAGTGTGTGTGTGTGTGTGATAGAGTGTGTGTGTGTCTGTGTGTGTGAGTCGGGGGAGGACTCGTCTTCCTGCAGGAAACTAAAGGTTTCCAACTGTTTCCTTCCTCAGACCTCTCTCTCTCTCTCTCTCTCTCTCTCTCTCTCTCTCATCTCTCTCTCTCTCTCTCTCTCTCTCTCTCTATCTCTCTCTCTCATCTCTCTCTCTCTCTCTCTCTCTCTCTCTCTCTCTCTCTCTCTCTCTCTCTCTCTCTCTCTCTCTCTCTCTCTCTCTCTCTCTCTCTCTCTCTCTCTCTCTCTCTCTCTCTCTCTCTCTCTCTCTCTCTCTCTCTCCTCTGTTCTCTTTAATTGATGACGCACACGGAGGGGGAGAGAGGGGGGAGTGGGCGAGCGAGGTTACCAGGAGACGGAGAGTGTGTTATATATCTCTGTAGAGGCTGATGTCACTGTGTGTATGTGTGTGTGTGTGTGTGCGTGTGTGTGTGCGTGTGTGTGTGTGTGTGTGTGAGTGTCTGTGTGTGTGTGTCTGTGTGAGTGTGTGTGAGTGTGTGTGTGTGTGTGTCTGTGTGTAATTAGATAATGTGTGTGAATCATCTCCATTCAGCTCTAATGGAGTTCACTGCAGCTTATATAACATCTGTGTGTGTGTGTGTGTGTGTGTGTGTGTGTGTGTGTGTGTGTGTGTGTGTGTGTGTGTGTGTGTGTGTGTGTGTGTGTGTGTGTGTGTGTGTGTGTGTGTGTGTGTGTGTGTGTGTGTGTGTGTGTGACCCCAGACACAAACACTGCTCCACTAAATCATCTCTGCTTCTGCGGAACAACACGAGAACATCACCTTTGTCTCAACTGCATCAAAAAAACTCTGTTTATATAAAGCTGCCTCCTCTCTAACGTCCACTTAAAGCTGCACTCTCTCTAATGTCCACTTAAAGCTGCATCCTCTCTAATGTCCAGCAGGAGGAGACTCCACTTAAAGCTGCATTCTCTCTAATGTCCAGCAGGAGGAGACTCCACTTAAAGCTGCATTCTCTCTAATGTCCAGCAGGAGGAGACTCCACTTAAAGCTGCATTCTCTCTAATGTCCAGCAGGAGGAGACTCCACTTAAAGCTGCATTCTCTCTAATGTCCAGCAGGAGGAGACTCCACTTAAAGCTGCATCCTCTCTAATGTCCAGCAGGAGGAGACTCCACTTAAAGCTGCATTCTCTCTAATGTCCAGCAGGAGGAGACTCCACTTAAAGCTGCATTCTCTCTGATGTCCAGCAGGAGGAGACTCCACTTAAAGCTGCATTCTCTCTGATGTCCAGCAGGAGAGATGCTGGAGTCGACAGTTGCTTTGTTTTCTGCACTAAAATCAGGCAGAATGATTAAAAATTGATAAATAAAAGAGTAAAAAAGGATGTAAGATGAATAAATTGGTGCAAAATGACTTAAAATAGATGAATATTCACTAACTACGCTGTTGCTGCTTTGTTTTCTGGTCAAAGATTAAACAGAATGAGTAAAAATTGATAAAAAATGATTAAAACTGGATGTAAGGTGAATAAATATGGATCAAAATGACTAAAATTGGCACAAGATGAGTAAAAATTGGTGAAAAATTATGAAAAATTTAAGCAAAACGACTAAAAATAGCTGCAGGTTCACTCTCTACGCTGATGACGCTTCGTTTTATCTACTAAAAATTTGCAGAATGACTAAAATAGATGCAAAATTAGTAAAAAATTGATAGAAAATGAGTAAAAATAGATGAATATTCACTAACTACGCTGATGACACTTTGTTGTCTGGTTAAAAAACAAACTGATCTTAAACTGACCTGATGACGTCACAAACGTCTGCAGATAATTCTTTATTTTCATCCTCAGATTTCAGAGATGTTTGTTTAGTTTATTATAAAACGTCTCAACACGGTGAAAAATGTCTTTAAATGTTTAAAATATTCAGTTTCATGTGAAATCAAACAGGTTTCAGACGCTGAAAACAACTTTTTCTGATCAAAACTCATTTATTATAGAAACAAAAATCAGATTAAATCAGTTAAAAGATCCAAATGGGACCAAAGAAAGTGATGAATGTGACTTTACTATGAGAGGAGCTGGTGCAGGGGCCAGTAGGTTCACTCACTACATTGATGACGCTTCGTTTTATCTACTAAAAATATGCAAAATGAGTAAAAATTGATTAAAAGAATGAGTAAAAATGGATGTAAGATGAATAAATATGTATCAAAATGAAACAAGATGAGTAAAAATTGGTGAAGAATGATGAAAAATTGAAGCAAAACAACTAAAAATAGATGCAGGTTCTCTAACTACGCTGATGATGCTTCGTTTTATCTACTAAAAATTACGCAGAAAGATTAAATTTGATACAAAATGAGTAAACATAGATTTGTATTCACCAACTACGCTGATGACGATTTGTTTTATGGTTAAAAATTACACAAAACGACTGCAAATGGATGCAAAATTAGTAAAAATAGATGTAAAATAAATAAATATGGATCAAAATGGCGCAAGATGAGTAAAAATTGGTGAACAATGATGAAAAATTGAAGCAAGCTGACTAAATAGATGAATATTCACTCACTACGCTGATGATGCTTCGTTTTATCTACTAAAAATGATACAAAATGAGGAAAATTGATACAAATTAGGTAAAAATTGAAACAAAACGACTAAAATTGTTATAAAATGACTAAAAATAGATTTGTTTTCACTAATTAAGTTGTTGGTGCTTTGTTTTATCTACTAAAAATTATACAAAATGAGTAAAAATTGATTAAAAAAATGAGTAAAAATTGATTAAAAAAATGAGTAAAAATGGACGTAAGATGAATAAATATTGATCAAAATGAAACAAGATTAGTAAAAATTGGTGAACAATGATGAAAAATTTAAGCAAAACAACTAAAAATAGCTGCAGATTCACTTGCTACGCTGATGATGCTTCGTTTTATCTACTAAATATGATACAGAATTTAGTAAAAATAGATTTGTTGCTGCTTTGATTTCTTCTCATGGATCTTTGTGTTGATCCCATGTTTTCTGTATGTTTCCCATTTCTATTCAAAAGAATCGTTTGTAATAAAACTTTATATAAATACTTTTATATCAAGTTATACATCTATATAAATATAAACTTCATACAAACGTAACAGACTGATGTCGTCTCTCATCGATCGCAGATTCACGAACTGGATTATCTGAGGTCTGAGGTCAGCACCTGCAGGTCGTCACCATGGCAACCTTTCACCATCACCACCTCCTGTTCCCGAGGGCAACATCACCGGGACAAAGGCGAGACCCCCTCCCCCCTTTCATTAGACCAGTCCTGACGCCTGAGACCTTTAAACCAGTCTGAGTACTGGTCCTGACACCTGAGACCCTTAAAACCAGTCTGAGTACTGGACCTGACACCTGAGACCTTTAAAACCAGTCTGAGTACTGGACCTGACGCCTGAGACCTTTAAAACCAGTCTGAGTACTGGACCTGACACCTGAGACCTTTAAAACCAGTCTGAGTACTGGACCTGACGCCTGAGACCTTTAAACCAGTCTGAGTACTGGACCTGACACCTGAGACCTTTAAAACCAGTCTGAGTACTGGACCTGACACCTGAGACCTTTGAACCGGTCTGAGTACTGGTCCTGACACCTGAGACCCTTAACACCAGTCTGAGTACTGGACCTGACACCTGAGACCTTTGAACCAGTCTGAGTACTGGACCTGACGTCTGAGACCATTAAAACCAGTCTGAGTACTGGACCTGACACCTGAGACCTTTAAAACCAGTCTGAGTACTGGACCTGACGCCTGAGACCCTTAAAACCAGTCTGAGTACTGGACCTGACGACTGAGACCCTTAAAACCAGTCTGAGTACTGGACCTGACGCCTGAGACCTTTAAACCAGTCTGAGTACTGGACCTGACGTCTGAGACCCTTAAAACCAGTCTGAGTACTGGACCTGACACCTGAGACCCTTAAAACCAGTCTGAGTACTGGACCTGACACCTGAGACCTTTGAACCAGTCTGAGTACTGGACCTGACACCTGAGACCCTTAAAACCAGTCTGAGTACTGGACCTGACGCCTGAGACCTTTAAACCAGTCTGAGTACTGGACCTGACGACTGAGACCCTTAAAACCAGTCTGAGTACTGGACCTGACGCCTGAGACCTTTAAACCAGTCTGAGTACTGGACCTGACGTCTGAGACCCTTAAAACCAGTCTGAGTACTGGACCTGACGCCTGAGACCCTTAAAACCAGT
>NC_139830.1:518366-520866 GCF_963691815.1 Echiichthys vipera | reverse complement strand
AACGTGTGTTAAAATGTCCTCTAGGAGCATAAACGTGTGCTAAAGTGTCCTCTAGGAGCATAAACGTGTGTTAAAGTGCCATAAACGTGTGTTAAAGTGTCCTCTAGGAGCATAAACGTGTGCTAAAGTGTCCTCTAGGAGCCTAAACGTGTGCTAAAGTGTCCTCTAGGAGCCTAAACGTGTGCTAAAGTGTCCTCTAGGAGCATAAACGTGTGTTAAAGTGTCCTCTAGGAGCATAAACGTGTGCTAAAGTGTCCTCTAGGAGCATAAACGTGTGTTAAAGTGTCCTCTAGGAGCATAAACGTGTGTTAAAGTGTCCTCTAGGAGCATAAACGTGTGTTAAAGTGTCCTCTAGGAGACTAAACGTGTGTTAAAGTGTCCTCTAGGAGCATAAACGTGTGTTAAAGTGTCCTCTAGGAGCATAAACGTGTGTTAAAGTGTCCTCTAGGAGCATAAACGTGTGCTAAAGTGTCCTCTAGGAGCCTAAACGTGTGCTAAAGTGTCCTCTAGGAGCATAAACGTGTGTTAAAGTGTCCTCTAGGAGCATAAACGTGTGTTAAAGTGTCCTCTAGGAGCATAAACGTGTGTTAAAGTGTCCTCTAGGAGCATAAACGTGTGTTAAAGTGTCCTCTAGGAGCATAAACGTGTGTTAAAGTGTCCTCTAGGAGCATAAACGTGTGTTAAAGTGTCCTCTAGGAGCATAAACGTGTGTTAAAGTGTCCTCTAGGAGACTAAACGTGTGTTAAAGTGTCCTCTAGGAGCATAAACGTGTGTTAAAGTGTCCTCTAGGAGCATAAACGTGTGTTAAAGTGTCCTCTAGGAGCATAAACGTGTGTTAAAGTGTCCTCTAGGTGCATAAACGTGTGTTAAAGTGTCCTCTAGGTGCATAAACGTGTGTTAAAGTGTCCTCTAGGAGCATAAACGTGTGTTAAAGTGTCCTCTAGGAGCATAAACGTGTGTTAAAGTGTCCTCTAGGAGCATAAACGTGTGTTAAAGTGTCCTCTAGGAGCATAAACGTGTGTTAAAGTGTCCTCTAGGAGCATAAACGTGTGTTAAAGTGTCCTCTAGGTGCATAAACGTGTGTTAAAGTGTCCTCTAGGTGCATAAACGTGTGTTAAAGTGTCCTCTAGGTGCATAAACGTGTGTTAAAGTGTCCTCTAGGAGCATAAACGTGTGCTAAAGTGTCCTCTAGGAGCATAAACGTGTGTTAAAGTGTCCTCTAGGAGCATAAACGTGTGTTAAAGTGTCCTCTAGGAGCATAAACGTGTGCTAAAGTGTCCTCTAGGAGCCTAAACGTGTGCTAAAGTGTCCTCTAGGAGCATAAACGTGTGCTAAAGTGTCCTCTAGGAGCTCTGATGACGCCGTGTGACTGAGGACAGTGTGAAGATCAGCTGACAGGGAGATAAACAACAGCACAGTGAGTTTTGAGCCTCGGAGCCGAACATGGAGCTCAGGCTGACGTCACGTTCACACTCTTCCTCCTCTCTGCTTTAAACGGAGAGAACAGAAGAGAGAGAGGAGGAAGAACGCGTCTGATCAGAGACGCGTGTCTTTGGAGCGCTCAGGCTCGGCCACATTCCTGCAGCCTGCCTGAGGAGACGAGCTCTGGGGACAGAAAGCCCTCAGGTGCTCTCAACCACCAATCAGGGGCCTCCACATCGGGCTGTGGTTAGCATTAGCTGCTAGCGTGTGGATGAGGCGTAAGAATGCTGACTCACCAAAACAACACCAATGATGAAACATGATGACAACATTGGACTGGACGAGTAAACGACCTGAGTGTGAAACGTGTCGCGGGTCGTTCTAACGGTGGAGCGAGAGAAAAGAGGAGCGCGTCGGTTCGAAACCCTCCGACACGAAACGAGCGCCTGTTGTTTCCTGGTTAGTTCTGGTTTGTTCCATCGTGATTGTGACGATGATTCGACGCCCCGGCACGGGCAAACATCTGCAGTGACCTGGTTATCTACAGGTTACCATGGAAACAGCGTCCCCCAGGTCACCATGGAAACAGCGTCCCCCCAGGTCCAATCAGAGTTCACAGGCCCAGAGAACCCCTTCCTGTTCCTGGTTCTTCCTCATGGAAACTTCTTCCCCGGACTAATCTCAGGGTTCTGGTCTGCACAAGGTCCGTGGGTTCGATCCCCCCCACACACACACACACGCCACTGCAGCGGCTTTAGACCGGTAAACAGAAGAAACCAGGAAGCAACGGCGCCCAAAACAAGGTGACAACAACACCAACAACAACAGAGCGTCCCCTCTTTGGACGCCATGACATCACGCCAACGACATCACGCCATGACATCACGCCAACGACTCCCCAAACACTTTTCTAACAGTCCCAGAAGCGTTTTGTTTCCGTTCGTTCGCTCCACTGACGATGTCTCCGTCCGTCTGTTCACTGTGACGTCACGCCCTTTCAAAATAAGACTTCCGGGTCCAAACAAAACAAGCAACAACATCTGAACGTGTGAACGATCAGGATCAGCTCTTTGCTCAG
>NC_139830.1:498366-508366 GCF_963691815.1 Echiichthys vipera | reverse complement strand
GTCACAGTTACATTTGACTCGTTTGAACAGGAAGAAACAGAAGAGGGAAATATTCCAGGAGGATCGGAAACTACCGTGGAAACAAACACTCACAGGTCAACAACAGGTGACAGGATGTCGAGGTCACTCCTTCATCACAGCCCACATTAAGTCAAACCTCCGGGTCACAGCAGCGCGGACACGAGGAGGCCGATCACGCCACACGGTATTTAAACGTGTACAAAGATGCAGATTCATTGAAGTTAAAATGTTCAATTTCATCAAAGACTGAGGGATATGAAAGACCTTAAACAGTGGTCAGACAGTGTCAGAGTCAAATCAGCGTCAGGTATTGGGTGTTTTTGCTCTACACCTGGGGGCGCTGTCCGTTTATCCTGTGCTCAGGTGTTTATAAAGGCGCCCTCCCACTGTGCCTCCGTCCCGTGCCCCAGCACGTGTCACTGCTAAAGTCTGGTTCCTTTGACCAGTGTGAGTGCAACCGTACCACGTCTAGGAGCGGCACGCTTGCCGTCCACGGCCCGTTTGGGAGAGGTGGGCTTTAGTAAAGCACGTTTGCACGTGTACGAGCACGAGCGTGCGCACGTGTACGAGCACGAGGCCTACGGTTGTTCTGAGGTCATTTCCTGTGCGCCTGTTGGGACGTAGAAAAAAGAAGGAGGGACCATGCGCGGACATTTCAAACAATGGCGGTGAAAGGTTCACGTTGGTGTGATGCGGAGGTGGAGTGTTTACTGCAGATTTGGTCGATGAAAAGATTCAAAAACAGTCGACAAGACGCACAAAAACTCCGAGGTCTACGGAAAGATCTGGAAACAAAGCCACGCATCGCCATGACGTCATCAATGCGTGTGACGTGTTACGGCGTGATGACGTATAGGCAGCAAGAAGCATTCTCCGAGGCCCAGGTAGTGTGAGTACAAACGGGCCTGGAGGGGGGACAAGGACCCTAAAGCACGGGGCACGGGACGGAGGCACAGTGGGAGGGCGCCCTGAGGCAGGAGGTTACTGTTGTTGTCACCACGACAGCTACGCTTTCTCCTCTGTTTCTAACAGCGACCGCAGACGCTCGTCACCACCGTTCGCTGTAAACCGAGAGCAGCACTGGAGCCGAACTCCTCCACAGACCAACGGGAGCCAAAAAGACCCGACAATATCATTATAATGTGTTTCTCTTAATCTTTCACGTAACAAAAAGGTGTAAACTATTGTTGTTATGATTTGGCATCGTAACAGAAAGTGAAATTCCACCGTCAAATCCTCCTCCAGGGTCTTTGTCTGCACTTTAATCCTCAGTAACCATGGAGACAGTTTCTATTAAGGTAGAAATCCAGGAGAGATGCTAACAGCCGGACGTGGCTAACAGTGGTTAGCTCGGGGCAACACGGTGAAGGCATTCAAAGGTCTTTTTTAACCACTAATGCTGCTGAAAATAACAGCAAACCTCTGCAGCAGCATGAGAAGAGTCCCTACACACACAACAAAGCACCAATGGGCTCCTTCCACCGTAATGGACTTTACTATGAGAGGAGCTGGTACAGGGGCCAGTAGGTTAGTCTTTAAAACACTCTTTAATAAACTCTGGCTTCACTAACTACGCTGATGACACTTTGTTGTGTGTGTAGGGACTCTTCTCATGTGTGTGTGTGTGTGTGTGGGGGGGGACTCTTCTCATGCTGCTGCAGAGGTTTGCTGTTATTTTCAGCAGCATTAGTGGTTAAAAAAGACCTTTGAATGCCTTCACCGTGCTGCCCCGAGCTAACCACTGTTAGCCACGTCCGGCTGTTAGCATCTCTCCTGATTTCTACCTTAATAAAAACTGTCTCCATGGTTACTGAGGATTAGTGCAGACAAAGACCCTCGGAGTTGCACTTAAGGGTCCTTGGCTGTAAAAGAAACTGAAAACATCTCTAAGAAGTCATGAAAGAGTCAAATCACAGCGCGTCAGACAAAGACGGATCATTGTCACAGTAAAGTTTATTTAGTTCGTCTTTAAAAAAGTCACGTTTGTCCTTTTCCAGCAGGAGAAACCTTCGCCAACATCGTTCGCTTCACTTTCACTTTGAAAATCCTGAAGAAGCCGTTCCGTATTTCCTGAGTGCGGACTCCGTAGATGACGGGGTTGATGGTCGCTGGGAACAGGATGTACACGAGTCCCATGAAGGTGTTGGCGTCCGTGGGGATGTCTATGTTCAGGTTGTGAGAGAGGAATGTGACGCTGCCCACCAGGTAGAACGACATCATGACCATGAGGTGAGTGCCGCACGTGTGCAGAGCCTTCCAGCGGCCCTCGCCGGTCGACGGCGCTCGCAGGACGACGCTCAGGATCTTCATGTACGAGAAGAAGATGAGCGGTATGTCCACGCCCACGAAGCAGATGATCACAGCGAGGCCGGCCGCGCGGTTTCTCTGCGTGTCGTCACACGCCAGGCTGACCAGCGCCATGTGGTCGCAGTAGCAGTGGCGGATCGTGTTGGAGCCGCAGAACTGCAGCGAACCCGCCAAACCTACGAGCGTCGCCATGATGGAGCCGCTGCGGACCAGGGTGAAGAGCAGCAGCGCCGCGAACATGGAGGAGTTGATGATTTGGGCGTAGCGCAGCGGCTGGCAGATGGCCACGTAACGGTCCAGCGCCATCGCCAGCAGCAACGTCGACTCCAGCGAGGACAGGAAGTGCGTGAAGAACATCTGAGTCAAGCAGCCAGCGAGCGAGATCTCGTCCCAGTCGAAGAGGAGGCCGAGGAGCATCTTGGGAAGGATGACGGTCGCCACCAGGACGTCGATGACGCACAGCGTGCAGATGAGCAGGTACATGGGGCTGCGCAGACTCTCCACGCTGCGGATCACGTAAAGCAGCAGGGCGTTTCCCAGCAGCACCGTCAGGTAGGAGGCGGAGAACGGCAGCGCCAGCAGCCGGCGGTGCTTCTGCAGCTCAGGGAAACCTCTGAACACGAAGGTCACGTGGGAGGAGTTCCTGCTCAGCGACGCCTCCAACATGGTGCCAGCTCCACCTGAGGGGAGACAGAGGAGACGGTCAGACAGAAGCAGCGTCACGCGGCGTTTCAAGGTTCAAGTCCAGGTCACGTCTTGAGTCTTTGATCGAGAGCAGGGGTGTCAAAGTGATCCAGTAAAGGGGGGCGCTGTGGCTGCAGGTTTTCATTCCAACCAAGCAAAAACACACCTGACTCATTCAACCCCCTGAATCACCTTCACACAGGTGATTTGTTGGATCAGGTGTGTTTTTGCTTGGTTGGAATGAAAACCTGCAGCCACAGCGCCCCCCTTCACTGGGTCAGTTTGACCCCCCTGATCTAGAGTCTGAGTCTGTTTCAAGTATCTTATGGTTATGAGCTCAAAACATACCAAAAACTCAAATTAGGATTTTTCAGAAGTCCCAAATCTCAAGTCTGAGTTGAGGTTAATATCTGTGAGGAAGGTCTTAAAGGGTTGGGTTTGCATGTTCTGCGTGGGTTTTCTCCGGGTTCTGCGGTTTCGTCCCACAGTCCAAAGACGTGCAGGTGTTCGGTTCATTGATGACTCTAAATCACCTCATCTAAGCTCCAGCCTCTGATCCTGGATCAGGTCTCAGGGGCAGCAGCTCCAGCCTCTGGTCCTGGATCAGGTCTCAGGGGCAGCAGCTCCAGCCTCTGATCCTGGATCAGGTCTCAGGGGCAGCAGCTCCAGCCTCTGATCCTGGATCAGGTCTCAGGGGCAGCAGCTCCAGCCTCTGATCCTGGATCAGGTCTCAGGGGCAGCAGCTCCAGCCTCTGATCCTGGATCAGGTCTCAGGGGCAGCAGCTCCAGCCTCTGATCCTGGATCAGGTCTCAGGGGCAGCAGCTCCAGCCTCTGGTCCTGGATCAGGTCTCAGGGGCAGCAGCTCCAGCCTCTGATCCTGGATCAGGTCTCAGGAGCAGCAGCTCCAGCAGGGACCCCAAACTTCCCTTTCCCGGGCCACATTAACCAGCTCTAACTGGGGGATCCTGAGGCGTTCCCAGGCCAGTGTGGAGATCTAATCTCTCCACCTGGTCCTGGGTCTTCCCCGAGGCCTCCTCCCAGCTGGACGTGCCTGGAACACCTCCCTAGGGAGGCGCCCAGGGTTCATCCAGACCAGATGATCCTGAACCACCTCAGCTGGTAAAGACCACACTGTGACTTATTTATGATTCACAGAGACCCAACGATTCCCCGGTAGAGTACAGAGCGGCCCAACCCGGCTCCTGGAGCCTCTGTCCTGCAGGTTTTAGTTGTTGAAACACCTGAGTCTGTTGATGAGCTCGTTATCAAGCAGCTGAAGCTCGTTAGACTCAGGTGTGTCGGAGCAGGACTGGGCTGCCCTGCTTTAAATCCCCCGTAGGTGTGAATGGTTGTCTGTCTCTGTTCGTCTCTATGTGTCCTGTGATAGACTGGCGTCCTGTCCAGGGTGGACCCGCCTCACGCCCAATGTCAGCTGGGATCAGCTCCAGAATATTCTGAGCTTTATTTAGACCCTTTCTTTCTCTACAGGGTCAAATCTGACTGAAACAGATGAATTGAATCATTTCTTAAGTGTTAAAAACGATCATAACAAACTAAATTCACCTTTTCAGTTCAAACGGACAAACCTGTCGACGTCTGCAGTTCTTAAAAACACGTCGACTGGATCATTACTTCCAACAGTATCGTCCTACATCAGTGTTGTTACTCTGGGCTTTATACTGAGGGAGATGTGTGTGTTTTTTCTGCTGACTCAGCTGTATTTCATGGCGTTTCCATGGTGGCGCTCACGGGTCACAGTTGGAGCAGGAACACGCACGCTCCTCTGCAGATCTAAATAACGTTTGTCACCGCACGTTTCTGCCGTCGACACGTCGTGTCTGTGCACAGCTCTACACACGACGCCCCTGGTCTCTGAAACCAGAACAAAGCCGTTCTTTAGTCTCTCTGCTCTCGATCCTGGACTCTTGAAACCAGCGTCCGCCCTCACCTCACCTCGGCTCAGACAAAACCCCCGAGGCCTCGGCTGTGCCCGTGCACGGACCAAAGGTTACAGCCGTCACAGGAGTTTAAAGTGTCATTTATAAGAAATAAACCATGGAGACAGTTTCTTTCCTGCTAACACTGAATCAAAGTATCAACAATAAATACAACAATTACATTAACTGATGCAAAACAGCCAAAAATTGATGCAAAACAATAAAATATTGATGCAAAACAACCAAAAATTAACGCAAAACAATAAAATTTATGCAAAACAACCAAAAATGAAGAAAAACAACCACAAATTGATGCGAAACAACTAGAAATTAACGCAAAACAACCAAAAATTGGTGCAAAACAACAAGAAATTGATGCAAAATGACCCCAAATTACTGTAAATCGATGCAGAATCATCACAGATGCAGAACCCTCACACACAGAAGACTCAGAGACTCAGAGAGTCAGAGACTCGGAGACTCAGAGACTCAGAGACTCAGAGACTCGGAGACTCGGAGACTCAGAGACTCAGAGACTCAGAGACTCAGAGACTCAGAGTCTCAGAGACTCAGAGACTCAGAGACTCAGAGACTCAGAGACTCAGAACGAACCCTCACACACAGAAGACTCAGAGACTCAGAGACTCAGAGACTCAGAGACTCAGAACGAACCCTCACACACAGAAGACTCAGAGACTCAGAGACTCAGAGAGTCAGAGACTCGGAGACTCAGAGACTCAGAGACTCAGAGACTCAGAGACTCAGAGACTCAGAGACTCAGAACGAACCCTCACACACAGAAGACTCAGAGACTCAGAGACTCTGAGAGTCAGAGAGTCAGAGAGTCAGAGAGTCAGAGACTCGGAGACTCGGAGACTCGGAGACTCGGAGACTCGGAGACTCGGAGACTCAGAGACTCAGAGACTCAGAACAAACACTAACCCACAGAAGCAGAACCCTCACACACAGAAGACTCAGAGACTCAGAGACTCAGAGACTCAGAGACTCGGAGACTCAGAGACGCAGAACAAACACTAACCCACAGAAGCAGAACCCTCACACACAGAAGACTCAGAGACTCAGAGACTCAGAGACTCAGAGACTCAGAGACTCTGAGACTCAGAGACTCTGAGACTTGGAGACTCAGAACGAACACTAACCCACAGAAGCAGAACCCTCACACACAGAAGACTCTGAGACTCTGAGACTCAGAGACTCAGAGACTCAGAGACTCAGAGACTCAGAACAAACACTTACCCACAGAAGCAGAATCTCTGAGTTGAAGCAGTTTTCATCGCAGGTCACAAACGAGTCCTCGGTTCAAACACCACGGGTCGCCGTACCTGCTCGGGTTCATCTGATGCGTGTCGGAGGACCTCGGTCCCGTCTGGCTCCGTCTTTTACCTGAGCTCCAGCGTCCCTCAGGGGCCCTGACCCCGGACCCAGCTGCGCTCTGATTGGCTCAAAGCTGTGACGTCACAGGCTGATTAAACTCTGGAGCGTCTCCTGTGATCGTCTCAGGGACCTGTTCACTGTTTCAGAGCTGCTGCATCAGTGGCACAGCCCCCCCCCCCCCACACACACACACACACACACATCTACATCACACACACACACACACACACACACACACACACATCTACATCACACTCTTCTTTACATGGAAATGAGAAGCGTTCGTGTTTTCATCCAAACTGAACTGAACATTCAGGTTTGTTTGTTTTTCTGTGACTGAAGCGTTTACGACGTTTACGACGTTTATCCGTGACCTTTGAACTGTAAACGGACTTATGTGCTTATATGGAGCCTTTCTAGTCTCCTGACGACTCAAGGCGCTTCACACTCGTCACATTCACACGTTCACACGTTCACAAAGAGGCTAAACGAAAGAAAACTCACATGAAAAAAGACACATAACTACTACAAACAACACAAAATTACCACAAAGACGTGCAAAACAACCAAAAATTGATGCAAATCAACCAAAAATTGGTGCAAATCAACCAGGAATTGGTGCAAATCAACAAAAAATTGGTGCAAAACGTACAAAAATTGGTGCAAAACGACCAAAAATTGATGCAAAACAACAAAAATTGGTGCAAAACAACAGAAATTGGTGCAAAACAACAGAAATTGGTGCAAAACAACAGAAATTGGTGCAAAACAACAGAAAATTGGTGCAAAACAACAGAAATTGGTGCAAAACAACAGAAAATTGGTGCAAAACAACAGAAAATTGGTGCAAAACAACAGAAATTGGTGCAAAACAACAGAAATTGGTGCAAAACAACAGAAATTTGGTGCAAAACAACAGAAATTGGTGCAAAACAACAAAAATTGGTGCAAAACAACAAAAATTGGTGCAAAACCACCAAAAATGGAGGATGACCCACTGTTCCCCTGAGCCCCTTTAACGAGCTGGGCACAGGTCGGCGCTCTGATGTCGTCACCACAGGATTCTGACTCACACTCACAAACGAACACATCAGGAAATCGAACCAACGACCCGGAGTGACCTGGTCCTCGCTTCTGTCACTCTATTGAATCAGTGGATCAGAGGAAGGAGCGCGTTTCTTCTGAGGTTCAGACTCAAATCAAATTAGTCCGCCGCAGGAGGACCAGGGGGGCCCGTCCCCGCAGGAGGACCAGGGGGGCGCGTCCCCGCAGGAGGACCAGGGGGGCCCGTCCCCGCAGGAGGACCAGGGGCGCGTCCCCGCAGGAGGACCAGGGGAGGACCAGCGGGGCGCAGTGTTGTTGTTGCTCGGAGCTGATTGGTCCCGAGGGGAAACCAGCGGTTCATTACTCTGTGCTCGGCTTCATTAGTCTGTTCACTCGTCACACCGCCGCCACTGTAACGAGGTAAAGGTTCGAATCCCTGTAGACCGTACGGCCTCAGACAGGGGCGCTCTTCATGAGGTGAAGGTTTGAATCGTTCTTCGTTCATCGCTGACATTAGCACATCTCATCTCCAGCCTCTGATCCTGGATCAGGTCTCAGGGGCAGCAGCTCCAGCCTCTGATCCTGGATCAGGTCTCAGGGGCAGCAGCTCCAGCCTCTGATCCTGGATCAGGTCTCAGGGGCAGCAGCTCCAGCAGGGGACCCCAAACTTCCCTTTCCCGGGCCACATTAACCAGCTCTAACTGGGGGATCCTGAGGCGTTCCCAGGCCAGTGTGGAGACACACACCCTGGCTCCTGTTACAGTTGTTTGTGATTGCTTTGACCTGGTTGGAGACACCGGTGACCTCAGTCGTCATCATCGCTCTCTCAACAGAGCAAAACACACCTCGTGCTCATGAGTCGACCCGTCGTCATGGTTGTGACACACCTCCCACTGCACCCTTTAGCAAATCAGTTAACGCAGATGTCGTTCATGCATCCACACTCCACTGATTCAGCTGTGGGAACCAAACAGAACACACACATGTTCCCCTCTCTGAGACACTTCTGGACCAGTGTGAAGTCACTGAAGCACCTGTTTGACTCTGCAGCTTCCTCCATTTTAAACCCTATAGAGGAATGTTTCAGAGCACAGAGACGGAAGGTTTACGATCATCGCCCCTGGGACCAGATGCCCTCGATCGATGCAATGACCGCTGCTGCCCAAGGTATCGATGCAGAGGCACGCCGAGGCCAGATCAGGCACCCCGAGGCCAGATCAGGCACCCCGAGGCTGGATCAGGCACGCCGAGGCTGGATCAGGCACGCCGAGGCTGGATCAGGCACGCCGAGGCTGGAGCAGGCACGCCGAGGCTGGATCAGGCACGCCGAGGCTGGATCAGGCACGCCGAGGCCGGATCAGGCACGCCGAGGCCGGATCAGGCACGCCGAGGCTGGAGCAGGCACGCCGAGGGCGGATCAGGCACGCCAAAGCCGGAGCAGGCACGCCGAGGCCGGAGCAGGCACGCCGAGGCTGGAGCAGGCACGCCGAGGCTGGATCAGGCACGCCGAGGCTGGATCAGGCACAGCAAGGCTGGATCAGGCACGCCAAGGCCGGATCAGGCACGCCAAGGCCGGATCAGGCACGCCAAGGCCGGATCAGGCACGCCGAGGCTGGATCAGGCACAGCAAGGCCGGATCAGGCACGCCAAGGCCGGATCAGGCACGCCAAGGCTGGATCAGGCACGCCGAGGCTGGAGCAGGCACGCCGAGGCTGGAGCAGGCACGCCGAGGCCGGAGCAGGCACCCCGAGGCTGGATCAGGCACGCCGAGGCTGGATCAGGAACACAAAGGCTGGAATAGGCACGCCAAGGCCGGATCAGGCACAGCAAGGCCGGATCAGGAACGCCGAGGCTGGAGCAGGCACGCCGAGGCCGGATCAGGCACGCCGAGGCTGGAGCAGGCACGCCGAGGCTGGATCAGGCACGCCGAGGCTGGAGCAGGCACGCCGAGGCCGGAGCAGGCACCCCGAGGCTGGATCAGGCACGCCGAGGCTGGATCAGGAACACAAAGGCTGGAATAGGCACGCCAAGGCCGGATCAGGCACAGCAAGGCCGGATCAGGAACGCCAAGGCTGGAGCAGGCACGCCGAGGCCGGATCAGGCACGCCGAGGCTGGAGCAGGCACGCCGAGGCTGGATCAGGCACGCCGAGGCTGGAGCAGGCACGCCGAGGCTGGATCAGGCACGCCGAGGCTGGAGCAGGCACGCCGAGGCTGGATCAGGCACGCCGAGGCTGGAGCAGGCACGCCGAGGCCGGATCAGGCACGCTAAGGCCGGATCAGGCACGCTAAGGCTGGATCAGGCACGCCGAGAACTGAATCAGGCACGCCGAGGCTGAATCAGGCACGCCGAGGCTGGATCAGGTACGCCGAGGCTGAATCAGGCACGCTGAGGCTGGATCTGGCACGCCGAGGCTGGATCTGGCACCCCGAGGCTGGAGCAGGCACGCCGAGGCCGGATCTGGCACCCCGAGGCTGAATCAGGCACGCCGAGGCCGGATCAGGCACGCCGAGGCCGGATCAGGCACGCCGAGGCCGAATCAGGCACGCCGAGGCCGGATCAGGCACGCCGATGCTGAATCAGGCACGCCGAGGCTGGAGCAGGCACGCCGA